>NC_043982.1:32943362-33063362 GCF_902150065.1 Myripristis murdjan | reverse complement strand
AATAGTCTCCTCACAGCGGCTGTATTGACGCAGCAGTGGCCGAAGTCTGCTTTTCTCCTGCAGGCAGAACGAGGAAAAGCCACCCGTTGTATGCATAAGAAAAACACTGTAAAAAGTGTCAGAGGCTGATATAATCTATCAACAAATGGGTGTTACAGTAGGTTAATGAAATAGCTTGATGCTTCAAGACAGTATCGATGTAATTGACTATGCTTTTAATTGACACTGTCCAATATTCAGTGGGAGCTCGACTTGGCTGTGGGAAACACTGTTTTATAATAAAATATATTGTAGATCTGTAATGAAATACTATAGATCCGTGGTTAGAAATGAAAAAAAAAAAAAAAAAATTATTAAAAAAATCAATGCATTTGCAAGGGCAGGGCAACCAGTGCACAGCCAAACAGTGGAAACTGTGGACAAGGAAACAAAAAGGAAGGAAAGTTCCATGTTCACCACTGATAAAGTCAAAGTGAAACTTGGGTGGTGGTCTATGGAACCTGCATGGGAGTGATTGTCATGTAGAGCAAAAGTGCATTTCGGTGTACGGATAGAATTAACTCTTAAAGAAATACTGACTCAACTATTAACTTGCATAAAAAGTGTGCCACTAGATATATAATGTGCACCAATAGCAAGTTAATATATACATTTCGAGTGCTGAAATATGATTTTGCAATCTGTAATTGTGTATACAAACAAAGCTGATAACATCTGTCATTTGACAACAGTGGTACCAATCAGCTTATGATATCTTTATCAACAATTCCTCACTCACAGTAACACCTTGCAATGCAAGTACTGATACCTTTGCCCAATAATCTTTACTCAGCAACACATCTAGTTAAAAACTTGTGGAGTAAGTTACACTGAGCACACATTTTTAAAACATACACAGGCATTTTATTGAATCGAGTGCCTGAAGGAAGCAGTATTGTGTATTAATGGGACCTATACTGGCTGAAAAAATGGATAAATACATAAGTAAGCATTAATTGTGAAATTGTGCACACAGAACAATGAAAGACAGAGGGGAAACTGCAAAAAAAAAAAAAAAAAAAAAAAAAAAAAGTTTACATTATGTAGTGTATCCTGTGCAGTGGAATGAATAAAACCCAGGGCAAAAGGAATGTGTGGAGCTTTTGATGTGAGTGGTAAATTGTTATTTTCCACACCCAGCCTCAGTTGTGTTGTGATCTGTAGTCTGAGTTAGTTTGTGCCCTGCTGGTTGCTCCTCAGCTCTCTGCTGTCTCTTTAAACACTTCCTTCCCCAGTTACCATAAAGCTGCTAGAAGAGCCTCACTGCAAAAGTCACATGCTCCAGCTCTCTTTGTTTCCCACAGAAACCACTATCTGCAAGCAACATGAGAGAGACAGAGAGGTCAGAAAAGGCCATTCAGAAAAACGGCATAAGGCATATAAGAGCTGATTGTGACAATTTACTATTTCACCGTGTCTCAATGTTTTCGGTGACTCCAGGACGTATGCTGCAGATATGTTTGTATTTGTCTTTTATTACTGAATGGAAAAACAAAATATTGAAAAAAGTTTTCTTAAGTTTCCCAACTGGCCAATTTTGACACATATCCTTGCTATAAATAAAAGCAAAAGTTTTGTGATGTTAAGCAGACCGAAGGGTTTATGATTTAGTGTTTAGGGCTTGTATTCGTTAAATGGTTTGTTTATACCGATGGCTGGTTCAGATGAAGAAGGGCCAGCACTGAGCAAAAGAAATTAAAATTGATGCATATGTATTGGGAAACCTTAGAATGAGCTAAAGTATAGTCAAAATAAAGTTTAAAGCTTTTTTGTGTAAAACTGAAGAGAAGTAATTTTGTGGAAATATCCGCAACCTCACTACTCAGTAAAGTGCAGAAATATTTGAATAAATAGTGAGCTTCTAAACAGAAGTGCATATTGTGCTTTATTGTTAAGCACAGAGTGGTGAAATGGGCTGATGTGACTCCAGGTCCTGGCAACAGGGAGGTGTCAGCTGCTCCAGGCATTACGGTAGTCCACCCAGTAGCCCAGAGAGGAATTCCAGGAATGTGAAAGCTCCAATTCATATTGAAACTAGATTAAAATGTGTACAACTTCACACTAAATGCTCTAGTCTGGTTTAAACATCACTAACCAAATATGTGGGTCACGATAGCACCCATGAAAAATGCTCCATATCAAGCTGTGTAAATGTCACTGGGACTCCTAATGGATTCATTGACTTCTCCACTCCTCAGTCTTACTGAATGGTTTTCTTTCTGTGTTGAATAAAGCAGCTCCTGATGCAGAACTATATTAAACAGTCTTGTCAACAGAAATGTCCATATTGATTCTCTGAAAGACTATACAACACCAAAGGACTTTGATAGGGTTATCAATAACAATGTGCACTTTTCCAGTGCACTGAACTTTTCCCCACATGAAAAGTTATGCCGACATCTGCCTAGTAACAGCAATTCCTCCCATTGGTGCAACTTCAGTCTCCTCCCGCCTGCATGTGTGCTCACGTGTGTGTGTGTGTGTGTGTGTGTGTATGTGTGTGTGTTAATCAGAGTCTTTAAACTTAACTAACTAGACAACAGTATTTCACTCTAAACAGCTTTTCTTGAGTATAGTAAGTGTTCTTGCATGTTAGTGAACAATTTCTTTTAACTTAGCAAAACATGATCCAAACAAGCTATATTGCATACCGCAAGCACTGAGTTTGCTCATACAAACAGCGGAATTTCACTTCTAAAGGTTCAATGCTGAAAGCAAGGCACCACAGATGAAAGTGGTGATTTGGGCTGAATGAATCAGTTTTTTTGAGACGTCATATTTTGTTTCAACAACACAATTATCGTCATAATCTGTACAAACCAGTAATTTAAAACAACTACAAATAGAATGTCCATTCATTATGTTCCTAATACATACACAATATAGCTTATTTTAGCAATTAAGCAATTATTTTCTTAAAATGGTGCACTATATATATGTATACAGACCACTTGAAACTTAAGCTGTACATACAGCCACCAAATTACATAGTGACTTTTAACAGAAATTGTTGGCAATTTTCATGTTTTTTTTTTTTTTTTTTTTTTTTTTTTAAATAGATAAAATGCGGGGGGTAACACTGTAAGTGTTCCCTCATCTGTTTACACTTTGAGTGTAAATAGATAATTAACACTTACAGTGTAAATAGATGATTTACATGAGGGAATGAAGACCAACTGGATGCAGAGCTCAGATAGCAGCAGGAGATGGAACGAGAGGTAAAGTTGAGACCCTGCTCCTCAGCCAGGGACAACATCAGTGGGTAAAGTATGTCTGATGATCCTTATCATGTTGGTATAATATTGACATTACCACTGAATTATTCAATATTTGGCTATAGTTAGCTGTTCCAGCAAAAATTCTGTGACAGCTGATAACTATAAGCACTCTTTTCACTGTCCCCTTCCTTTCCCATAATAAGCGCGATGTAAAGCCACCGAAACCTCCCCATCTGCCTCTTGGCATGGATTTGAGTAGTGGACATCATGTAGTCTAAAATTCATGCTGTTTTTCTTTTTTTCTACAAAGGGTGTAGAAATCTGTACACTTATGGTACAGGCCTGTCCAGTTTTCACAATAATTACACTATTGAGATGACACAGCTCATCAAAGCCCCCCCCCCCTTGTCAAACCTATCGATGTCCCTGTAGATTTTGTAGGTGACTTGTAGTATGTAAACAGCTTCATGGAAGGAGTGCCTAACGTTATAATAGCAATAAAATCGCACAAAACAGTCATATCTGGGCTCATTTCAGCCAATCATTTCACAAGGAAGTGGTCAATATTAGAATAGATTAGCCAGTTAAATTGTCCTATGTTTGCATTTACTCTGACCATTTTACTTTATAGAAGTGACTTTTCTTATTGAGCAATCTCATTGGTCAAGAGCCACACATTATTTACTGTAACATCACAGAAGCAGCATCACTTTTTCTGTATCATTCCACTACAACATTTCTCAACCTTACAGCTCATCGTCTGTTACCCACAGGTGATTCTGCTTCTGTTAAGCAAGTTAACAACTGACCACATCAAACTGAAACAACATCCTTTGAGTTGCTAAGAATGAATATGTTTCTAAATACAACTTTTGGATTGGATTATGAGTCTGAAGAATAAAATGAAAACAAGGCAAACATTAGCCTACTATTGGTAATATTACAGATTAAACTTCTCGTCACATAGCGTCACAGAAGATCAGCTGAACAAACTAGAGAAGAAATGGGTTACAAGACAGATAGTATAGGCCCCTGATAGTTTTAACAGCTGGCTAGAAAGTAACACTGCAACAGATGTAACACTGCAACTCAGCTATAAACAGTCAACCATTCAGATTGGTTTATGTTGCTACACAACTATACTTTTTGGCAGAGCATTACAAACGGTAGTCTCAACTTTATTCAGCGTTTTATTTGAGATAGAGACAGTATTGTAGGGACAAAATAGTGACTCTTGTATAGAAGCTATAGAAGACTCAAGGTATGTGAATAATAGTAAAAAACATCACCACTGTAATGATCTACAGCCCTCACCTTTGGTCTGTGCCTGCAATCAAATCACTACCAGAGCCGCCTACGCTGATTTTGATTCACTGATATTAGAGGTGGAGTGCAGGGAGGGAGTAAACACAGGTTTGTTTGTTGAGAGGCCAGAGATGATTTAAGATTTAAGTCTGTTAACCCACAGAGTTGTGTTTGGAAACTATGTTCGTGTGATGAATATGCCAAACAGAGTCGTATCTAGTCGAGAATCTTTGATACTGAAGCTACGGTTATGGATGTGTGTGAGATTGTTTCGGATTTGAGACTCTCCTGAGAGCAGTCAATATGATTGTCAATAATGCCATTCCAACTGCATGACTGAAAATGTGTCACTTTGCCTTGTTTATCTTCTATAACTGTAACTGAGCTGATACAAAGTAGCACCTGAACCATCAAA
Organism: Myripristis murdjan; assembly: GCF_902150065.1. Classification (NCBI taxonomy): domain Eukaryota; kingdom Metazoa; phylum Chordata; class Actinopteri; order Holocentriformes; family Holocentridae; genus Myripristis; species Myripristis murdjan. The sequence continues at coordinate 33,058,385 of NC_043982.1, read as the reverse complement.
CAGCTGATACACAGTAACGGTTCACTAAACTAACAGCATCAGCAATAAATTCAAATAATTTTATGAAGTCCATAGGCTTTGGAGGATGTGGTTGCATCCTGGGAGGTGAAGACATTTACCAGCTGAAAAGTGTCAAAAATGTCTGGCTTATGACGAGCCTCTGTTGCTTGATTCTGCTTAGAGACAATAGTAGCAGCTACATAGAAGACGGATCTCTTTTTCCATGCAGAATCATTTTCTCAGCATCTCATCATAAAAAAAATCAATGATGAATTAATAGTGGAAGTCTGGCATACTGCACAATACTGCATATGCAGTCATGCTATGCTGCGTGAGATGCTATGTGGCCCTGGTGTGTTGCAGGAGGCCTCGTGCTAGCAACCGTAGCACACCAGAAAATGATTTCGCAAAGAAAAGTTTATGTAAAGCACTGAGTATTATTGCTAAAATGTGGCATGTAGGTGTTTTTTTTTTTTTTTCAGTGGTGGCACCAGCTGCATGTAGGTTTAAACACCCTGCTCTACAGTTAGGGGAGATGATTCAGGATGTAATTAGAAGTGGTGGGGGAGAGGAGAACAAGTTTTGAGAGAATGAGAACAAGTTTTGCCATAATGGGAAATAACTGTATTATGCATATGCACATTTTCTGCCACACTATACTGTAATACATTTACATTCATTTATAATGTAAAAGATTCTAATCATTGATTTTACCTCTTGACAGTATTATGATATGGGCAGCCTAACTGGTTGACATCCAATTTTGACATGTAATGTAAATCAGTTGATTCAATTCAAAAGACTGTGATAAGCTTTTTAATTCCTTTCATGTAATTATCATTGGCTTTGAAATCTTTAAAATCTTTGAAGTCTTTAAATTCCCATGGCAATATGAAAATAGGTTGAAATGTTATACAGGAGGGCCACTTTTATAGCTTATGACACTGAATCAATGACTAGTTATGAGAGTGAACCCTGTAATTGGAATAGTTGCAGATATTGGAACTGTGATCTTATCTAGGGAAATAAATGCAGTTATTATACTACAGATAGAACACACTGTAATGAAAGCTTGTGTCTTTTGGAATGAGAAATAAGCCATCAGTATTTATTTATTTGTTTGCTTGTTGTTTAAAAGTGCATGGGTGCATTGTCCCATGTGGTCACCCATGTGGTAAGAGACATAAAGCTTCGTAAAACATATCTACAGGCTGTATGCTTTGAAACACTGTAATGAAATCCTATCCTGTGTCATTTGGAATAAGAAAACGTGGGAGAATACAGCAGCAGTATGTTTATGTGTGTGTATGTGTAAAAGTGCATGGCTCTATTGTCCCATGTGCTCACCTCATGCTCAGCACAGTTGGGTGAGAGAGCTTCTGCTTTCATTGAGTTCTGGGCAGAGAGAGAGACAGAGAGAGAGAGAGAGGAGGGGGGTGTAAGCTGTTACCGCCCCCTACCGACCTCAGGCAACCAGCCTCAGCAGGACTCCTGCTCTCCTCTCCGGGGACGGTGTACGGTCACGCAGTACACCCCCCCCAACACACACACACACACACACACATACACACACACAGAGAGAGAGAGAGAGAGAGAGAGAGAGAGAGAGACCTGGACCTCCCACCTCCATCCACACACCAGCTACTATAGGAGGAGGAGGTGGGAGGGAGGCGGGGTATGTATGTGTGTGCGTGCGTGCGCGCACGCGCGCATGTGCAGGGGGGTGTCCTCCTCGCGCTCTCTCGCTCTCTCTATACATACATTTATATCTATATAATAGAATCTCCTTCCTCGCGCGCTCCCTCGCAGACTGCTTGTCTCTTTGATCTCCCTTCCACCTCCTCCCCCATCTTAACAACAGTGACGTCATCGCGCGCACCCACAACCCACCCACCCTCCTCCTCCTTCTCCTCAGCGCGCGCTCGCACATGGTGTGTGTGTGTGTGTGTGTGTGTGTGTGTGTGTGTTCTGTGAGCGCGAGTCAGGGGTTTTTGTCTACCAGGGGGAAGCGCTCTGCTCTTCAGAGGGCTCGCGCACACCGAAGGAGCAACAGCACGCAGGAGCAGCATCACCCCGCGAGACACAACAAGAAGAAACTCATTATAAATATATACATTACTGCTGTAACCTGTTCGTTTCTTTAAAATAGGCTTGTAAAGTTTTAACAGGATTTTATATATTCTATCAACGGTGATATTAATATTAATTCAAGCACTATTATGGAGGACCAGCTGCTGTGCTGCGAGGTCGACTCCATCAGGAGAGCCTACCAAGACGTCAACCTGCTCAACGACAGAGTCCTACACACCATGCTGAAGGCAGAGGAAAACTACCTACCGTCCCCAAACTACTTCAAGTGTGTCCAGAAAGAAATTGTTCCTAAAATGAGGAAACTAGTCGCCACTTGGATGTTAGAGGTCGGTTTTTACTTCACTTGTTTTCTTCTAGCCTATTCTGTCTGAGGTTGGCTGCATGCGAACTTGTGACTAGCGGCAGGCCCATCGGCTAACAATGAAACGTGTCAAAATAGTGATAAAGTGAAACTTTTAAGTCGCTCAGAGGCTAATGTTTGTTATTTCACAGTGTCATATCACGTAGGCTATGTTACATAAACGCGCTCTGAAAAGTATGTCCTCATGAGTGCTGGGAGGTCCTTATAACAGGATATATTAGCGACTGTCTATGGGCTATACTGAGTTTCCACAGTGGGTAGTTTTGTTGTTGGTTATTTGCTACATTTTCCAGAAAGCTATGAAATGTAATTACTTGAGGAAAATATTCCAAATTAACAGCATTGTACACGTATGCAGTCTGGCCCGTGCCAGTATTACGCGCCATCTTTGTTGTCTTATAAGAGAAGGATTTTAATATCAGTAAAAATCTGTAGTATCACCAGCAATGACAATACGCCAGTCAAGTCAGCCAGACTTGCATCTATATCACAGGACTTCTATATGTTGACTGCTACAGCTTGTTCTACTGGTATCATCTCGTAAAGTTTGTTTTGCTTTACAAGAGTCATTGCTGTTTCTGAAGGTCGCTGAGAAAACAGGAACTTTTTCCAAAGTGCAACAGATTCAAAGCCATTTTAATAGTCGGATTTGATACTTTAGCGATTCATCAACATTTACATGCACTTTGGGATTGTATTCTTTATAGTTTTGTATTTTTTATTAATTTCTGAAGTTGTGCGTCGGAGAGCCGGAGGGACATGTTGCCTGCAACACGTGAAAAGCCCCGTCTAATAAATTAAATTGTTGTAAAATAATCGGTCGCACAATTCGACACATTTTCATCCCTTCCGATAAGGCATTCCATAAGGATCATTTACATGCTATTTTTGCAACCCGTGATAATTTTTAAATATTTATAATTATTTTTTGAAAAGATGACGAAGTTGAAAATGGTGAGCGAAACTTGCATCGACGCCACCTTTGTGTCTCAGTAAGAACTGGCTGGAAACTAATTTCCCGACTGTTTTCATTATATGCAACAGCCTATTCTAAAAAAAAATATCTCAACCTTAGGATTTGGAATTTTTTGGTTGCTTAATTTGTAGAGTAGATTTTTGCAGATAAATCATGTGCCCCTCAAGACAGTTATATTTAATCCTCAAAATGGTTACTAAATGAATTAAATGCATATAAAATGTTTCTTTTCTCTTAATTTCGTTTCGTTGTGGATAAAGCAGCTATTGAATACAAACAGCTGTGCACAGAATAAGTAATGCATAGAGTGGTGCCAGTGGTGCACAGACCTAGGCTAATGCATGTGAATGGGTAATTCTCTTGGTGGGCGACAGAAACCTTAAATGCTTTTCTCACCTCTCAGGTCTGCGAGGAACAGAAATGTGAGGAGGAGGTTTTTCCGCTGGCTATGAACTATTTGGATAGATTTTTATCGGTGGAGGCAACCAGGAAAACAAGGCTACAGCTGCTGGGAGCTACTTGTATGTTTCTGGCATCCAAGATGAAGGAGACTGTGCCCTTAACGGCGGAGAAACTGTGTATCTACACCGACAACTCTGTCCGGCCTGAAGAGCTGCTGGTAATTGGCTATACTGCAGACATGGATGTTGCATAACGCATACATAGGGACCATGCAATGGAGACCATATGGTCTAAACCCATGGTGTTTGCAGTTTATCTGTTTTGTCAGTACCACCATGATCAGAGACCATTGCTGGTGAATGATGTGGAGTGTGTTTGAAGTTTTAATACAGTAGAAATGTATAGTTTTCTTTGGAGCAGCAGTGTCTGAATGGCTGCCTGTGACTTTCCCATGGTGACTGGAAGGCCTCTCTGATTTCATGAATGGTCTCTGTGACTGCCAAGAAAACTTTAGAGCACAGTGACACCTCATGGCTACAAAACAAAATGCAGGCTGCATGCATGCGCGCAAGTGTGCGTGTGTGTGCGTGTGTGCGTGTGTGTTAGAATCGGTAGACTAATGCATTCCTCCTTTATACTTGCTATATTATTTATTTTATGCACCAACCTTTCAGCTACTGTAATCAAGTGGGTTTTGAATCAGAATCATTTTTTCTTGGCCAAGTAAAAAGGAATTTGACTTGGTGGGTTGCTCATTGGACTTACATTAACATATTATATTAACATAATTAGAAAAGTAGTGTGTCTTCATTCATAGTACTTAATCTAGTATACCACTAGTAGGCTACAAAGCTGTAGGCCTATCTATCTATCTCTCTTTCTCTCCCTAAATATGTATATATATTATCTACCTTGTCTATATTTATATATATTTATATATAAAGATGTAGAGAGTATCACACAGGATTCTGGGGGTTTTGAAAGTTGCAAGGGAAAACAGAAGAAACCTAAACACATGAGTTGGACACAGTCTAAATAGTTTCAAACAGAGATTAGTGTAAGAACTGACAATTAGACAATAATCACACTCACAGTGTTAAAGCTGAAACTTTTGTGCACAAAATAAATATCAAGGCAGATGTGAGGAGGAGCAGATATTAGTTGCCTCCCACTTTAGTCTGAGTGAATGCCTCTGGTCTCGTCCATCCACAGCAAATGGAACTGCTTGTTCTCAACAAGCTGAAGTGGGATCTGGCCTCAGTCACGCCTCATGACTTCATCGAGCACTTCCTGTCCAAGCTGACGATCCATCCGTCCACCAAGCAGATCCTCAGGAAACATGCCCAGACCTTCGTGGCCCTCTGTGCAACAGGTAGGAGATGTGCCTGAAATAAGTCACATTTATGTTGGAATTTATGTAGCAATACATGTTTTAATCTCTTGTCTACATGTGTGCACTGAATATACTTGATGAGGTGAACACAAACCTACTAATGTGCACACATGTTTTTGTCCATGTTTCCCCCTCCATTTTGAATTTACCATATTGCATACAGTGTTTTTTAATATTTATTATTTATTAAATCCTACATGTGCCAATTATTCTTTGATTTAATATATTATACTGCTGTAACTCATATTTTACCATATCTTTCATTTACATGTTTGTTTTGCATTTGTTGAATTATATTATAGTATACCTCATTCTCTCTATCCTTATTTAGATTTTTTTTTCTTTGCAGTAGTCTGTTACTGTGGCTGCCCCAGCTACTCCACAGAAATAAAAAAAAAAAAAAATTAACACAAATTTAATCTGTTAGATAAACCCATCTTACTCTTTTTTAATGATCATCTTTCTCACTTTCCTGTTTTTTTTTTTTTTGGCCCAATCAATGCAGTTTCCCATTTTTGTTTTGCTGATTCTGATCATGCAGAGCAATCTGAGCATGTCACATTTTCATAAAGCAACCTTGAAAGCTCATTTTAGCAGATGTATAACATTATGTGGGGATGTTTTTGTCTTTTCTCTTCTATAAGAAATATATGTTCACTGGAAACATGTAGTATATGACTGCTGAGGATGACCATAACAGTGGAGCGGGTTTATCTGAGCCACTTTGGTCTTATCCATTTCTACTAAGGAATATATATGTATTGTTTTAATTCCAGGGCACAGTCTACTATCTGATGGTGTTGTGTAGTGTCTAAAAACAACTGTTTATCCGTCCCCTCCACCCTCCCACGAATTGTTCCAGAATTTTATGCAGTTAAAAGTACATCTTAGAGTATTTTATCAAGACTTCAAAGTCAGAGCTGTAGATTCTCTAAGGGATGTGATTTATCAGGATTCTTGTGTTTTTCAACAATTATCTGGTGCTTTCCCTGTTCTAGCCCACTCTAGACTGTTTTATTGCATTGTTCTAATGCCTCCTTATGCTTTCTCCTCAGATGTCAACTTTATCGCCAGTCCTCCATCGATGGTAGCAGCGGGCAGCGTGGTAGCAGCTGTGCAGGGTCTCTACCTAAAGAGCCAAGATACCTCCCTGTCCTCCCAGAACCTCACCAACTTCTTGTCACAGGTCATCCGCAGTGATCCGGTATGCCACAAGACTTTCAAGCACACATGCATTTACACACATGCCATGTATCAACAAATACACATGGTCACTATTAATAGTGACCATGCCTCAGTTTATTTCGTCCAGTTTTTCCATTTTAGTATTCCTGCATGATTGTGCAACATGACAGTTTTCTGTGATTCAGTTCATTTATCAAAAAAACAACAACAAATAACTGGCTTGCAGTGTCATGGAATACAAAATTAATACACAAAATTAAAATGTACAGACATCCCAGCAGGCCTCCTAAACTTGATTTTGTCTTTTACCTGCAGGACTGCTTGCGATCATGCCAGGAGCAGATAGAGTCTCTGCTGGAGTCCAGTCTGCGCCAGGCTCAACAGCACAACAGCACTACAGAAACCAAACGCCTGGACGAGGACGTCGACCTGTCCTGCACCCCCACAGACGTCAGAGACATCAACATCTGAATGGCTGACAACCATGTGACATGGTGATCTGATTAAGAGGAAGTTGAAAAGAGCAGGTGGTGATGTGCAGTGCGCTTCATCTGACACAGAGCGCCTACCTGTACGGCCCGGACCACCTGATTGGGATGCCCCACCCAAATAACTGGGATGCCCAGCCTACCTGAACTCAGCTTCCCCTCCTCATCCTCATAGCTGGTGGGTTGTGTCTGGCGTCATGGCCAGTCTGTCCCCCACATGCCCTCACTTCATTGCTATAACTACCAAGACAGGACAGGGCTCCTCCACCTCCCTTACAAGTCACATTTCTGCCTCCTGTCTCTCGCCCCATTTTAGGGCAAAAAGACATGAACACTGCAGAATCGTACTAGTAAGAAAAAAAAGACAGAAAAAAATATATTGATGAAATAAATGGTCTGGAGTGTAAGCCGCATGAAAATAGACATTTTAGTAGGCATTGTTTTCTTACTCCCTGATATATTAAACTAGGAATCTTTAAATTACCGCAGACTCAACTCGCCTACTAAACCATCTCAAAATGTCAAGTGGGTCTTTGTAGTCTGTCATTAGGTTTTTACATGAAATCTGTTATCTTTATTAAGAGAAGAGGCGTTTTTGTTTGAATTTCTTTTCTCTAATATATAGTATGTTTCAGATGTCTGGTTCAAGCTCCCATGTTTGTCTTGTTGCTGTGTAGACATTCATATATCTCTGCTTGCTTGTGTTTAGACACTTTATTATACATCATTGTAGACCTCTTATCAAATATCCCCACTTTAGTTTTATACCTCTTCTCTTTCAAGCTGTTTTTTAAACCAACTATTTTGTGTAGTGAAATGCTCTGTTCCTATTATCCTGACAACTGTGGATTGTTTATGTCAATATTTTGACAGCTTGCTTGACTTTTAAACCAGTAATTCATTGGTGTGCTTTTTAGACTTCATCTAGTTAAATTCAATACGCTTAAACCGATGTACGAGCAGAGCAATCCACAGCCTGTTATCTGTTTTTTTGTTTTTCTCGATGTAGTTATACCTTACTGTCTAATACCATTCCAATTTTGTTTTCTTAAAAAAAAGAGCACTTTGGGTCAGCACTGCTGGCTCTTTAAAAAATCACAAGTGATAAACAAAGTTTGTGAAACAACAGAAAAAAATGGAATGGGGGTTTGAGCAGGAGTCTTACCTATGGTGATGGGGAGTCAGAGCAGTGCTACCACATCAGCTGTTGCATCTGGTGGATCTGATTCATCTAATGGGACAAGAATTTGACCAATATGGCAGATAGCTACTATTGCTTTTTGTTTTTTTTTTTTTTTGGTTTTTTTGGTTTTTTTATAGAAGACTGAACTCTGCCTGACACTATCTAGGTCTCACAGAGCCAATGGCTCGCTGAAGCTGCCTTCCAAATGGTGGATTGGAGTTTTACTTATGTAAATGTCTCTCAGCAGCAGAGCTGCTATGGCAGTAGAAATAATCTTATTGGTTGGTTTGGGTGAACCCAGGAGCCACAGTTTCTGGCTGAGGACTGATGAAGCCAACTGGAAAAGGCTAACGGGAAGAAGGGAGGTAGCTAACTTTATGTTGAGCATTCTTGCTACTAACTGAAAACATGCAATCTAATTTTACTAAGTCATCTAGGTTAGCTAGTTAACTTTGCTGACCTTCAGACCAGCCATACTAATCTATAGCTGTCTAGGTTTGCTGGATTAGCCAATACCTTGAAGGCCATGGTCATGAATGAATAATAATAATAAAAATTAAAGCTGCAAGCAGCGTTGGTCGGCCCTCGCACCGGTGCCGGTCCGCCACGATGTTCGTGTCATTGAAGTGCAGACAATTCATCCATTTTTCCCATTTGTCAGGGTATTTTTCGGTGCTTTCAGTTGGAAAGAGTTTTGGGCTTTTATTTTGAAAGGCCTAGGATGTCCTAGTGTGTGAGTGACATGAGTACTGCGCTAATACATGAGTACTGGCAGCTGTGTCATGATCAGACCAAAATGCAGGCAGACAGAGAAATCCCCATGCAATCCAATGGAAAATTCGATCAAACTCACCTCTCTTTGAGGTAGCGCCGCTCGGGCATCGTTTCAGTTACAGACGCAGTTCAAAGTTTAAACGAGGCACAAGACTCGGCTCTATAAATCTTGTATTTACACGATTTTACTATCTTTTACCGTGTTTGAGTTTTGGCAGTTTTAGTTTGAGTGTTTTTTCTGCCCCTGCTGACGGTTTATAATGGGTGTGTATTGCGGAATTGTCAGTTGGCTAGAGTGAGTCACATGACCGGGCAGAGTGCAGAGGAGAGGACACCAGGGTCCAAAATGGTCGAAAAGTCTTCACAGCGGCCACAAACTTGTTCCAATTTAAAAATTAATTTCATATTTTTGTAGGAATTTTCGTCCTCTTTCGTGTGGCATAATTTTCGAAGCCGTGCGACGTTTACTTTAGACAGCAGGGGCCTCATTAGCGCCAAGTGTGCGCCTCTTCACGCCAAACTGCGTGGAAAAAACGACGCCCTCCAAGTCGGCGTTGCCGACTTCGAGGGCTTATCATTTAAAAACTAAGGCCGGAATGACGAAATCCTTCAGAAGTTTTGTTAAGCACTGTATCCTCTTTCATGTATTAGCTTTTTGAGCCGCCACGATTTACGGCCTCGGAGGAGATAATTTTTGTGTAATGCGCAATTTCGGGCCCGACTTTTACTTTGAAAGGCAAATTGCGGGCTTCCTGTTGGTTTTAGGGCTTCGGTCTTCACAACATTTTTCGTCGGCCTTAATGAGACCTACGTTTCGGCGTTGGTTTGGTCTCTCTATCACATTCCTGTGGGCCGCAACGGCCGATTTAGTGTGCCTAGGTGGCGCTAGAGAGCCCATTTTTGCACTTAGGGGGTGCGTTTTTCCATTTTATCGAATTTTTCACCAGACCTGGGGGGCGTGCCAAATTTGGTGAGTTTTTGAGCATGTTTAGGGGGTCAAATTAAGGCCGAATGACACGTAAGAATAAAAAAAGAAACGGTACAAAAACAATAGGCCCTTCTCCCTAAGGGAGGGCTCGGGCCTAAAAAGCATTCCCATATATTGTTCCACCTGTTCTAGTGGTCCAGTAAACAAACGTGGTGCTGTTTCTGTTTTTTGGCTCCGCCCACTGAGGTTTCACTCACTCTCAGTGAGATTATTTCTGCCTCCATCAAATATTTTTATAGATAAAACTACAGTCTGCTTCCAAATCACCAGGTCAGCATCTCCTCCATGCTCTGCAACAGTTAAAATACTGCTCATGGATTTTGGGAAGGGGGGTGAGGTTAAAAGAGGAGTGTTGAGACTATTGAGATGATTTTGCACAATCTTAAAAGATGTGGGCTGTGTTTGTTGGGGACTTGCCTATAAAAAACTGGAGAGCAAAGTTGGCAAGAGAAGCAGAGAAGGTGGAAAAGTGGCAAAAAGGGTGAAGGCTCAACAGCAATGCATGTCTTAATGCTGTAGAGTTAAATTTGGGGTTCCTACACAGGTTGGGGAAGTTTGTAATTGCCAGGCTTTGAAAAGTTTGGAAATTGCACAAAAACAAGCATACAACAACGCATTTTATGTGGTTTTACATGTCTGTCATCTCATATATTCCAGTGTTTGTTGCAATGAAGAATATTACAGGGTTAGAAGGGGCAAGATTACTTTTGACATAGATCAAAATCTGAACACCAAAATCCCAAGATGTTGTAAAACTGTGTAGGAACTCGATAAATTAGGTTTCTGATTGTACATCAAGGACAGAGAGTAGGAGAGAAACACTCCTTGTATTCCGCTGCTATGGAAAAGAAATCCCAGCTATGTGTAAAAAAAAAAGAAAAAAAAAATGACAACAAAAAATTTTAATGGAAAAAGAAACAAGAAAAAAACAATGCTTTTCTCCTATTGTTTTGCTGCTACATTTTTTGGTTTGTTTTGTATACATATATATATGTCAATATACTGCCATGTTAGGTTTGAATTTTCTCATAGAAAATTGTTATTGACATCCTTTTGTTGTTTTATGTAGATTCTATGTGATTTTTTTTTTTTTTTAATAATTACATAATATGATTTTCCGTACTATTCCAAAAAACAAGAGGAAAAATTGAGACAATGTACAGAAATGCTTTGATCCACAATACCTCATATGACAGTCAATATCTATCTCTAATTTTAGTCTGTTTTTATTTGTTAGGTCTTATTCTATTGTACTTGTTGGTTCAGTGCCTACTAGCTCTGTTGAAACTGCTTGAGGTGAAGCATCCATGATGGAAAACAGCGAGTCCAGGGTGTGCTTTGATACTGGTGCCATAACAGAAAATGGGATATGTATAACTCTGTTGAGTGTTAAGCTGTCTCGGTGATAGAGACTTTATCCCCCTTTTAGGCCCATAGAGGCCTTCCTTCCTTTTCCCTTTTTATATTTATAAAAAAAAAAAGCTTTTTGCTCCAGTTTTCAAACTGTCATTGAGTTGATTTGAGTTTGTAAATAGATTCAGTGTCATGCTTGGTAAGCCATAGACTTTTTTACAAATCATTCCACACAGGTGAGTCTACTTCATGCCAGTTGTCTTGTCTGCAACCGGGAGGCACAGTGTATTCATATTTGTGTTGACTGCACAATAAAAACATGAGTAGAAGGAGTCTGGAAAACTGAGTGTTTGTCCTCACCCAAATGTAGTAAGTGATGCACACCTTCACTGTCAGTCAGCAGGCATTCAGTGTGATTAGCCAAGAAACATCCCGTGTCAACATCAACACCATTTTCCAGTTTGTCTCACACACATTCATAAATTCATTATCAATATCATTGTGCACAGCATGTAGCTGATCAGGCTATATTGATCTGTATCTATCTTATGTGGTGATATATTGATATCACCACATAAGATAGATATGACAGCGTGTTTGATTCTTGTGTTCCAGTTTGCCTGGATTGCCACAATGCCACATCATCACTGAATTCAACATAAATACATAAAAATGATTTTCAAAAAATATTTAATATTGACATATTGGCAGCTTAAATCCCAAAAATGCTGTTCCCATCAAAAAAAAAAATGTTGATGGAATCGTTACAGCTAAACTATATCCCAATTTCCCCTCGGGAATCAGAAAAGTATTTCTGATTCTGATCCTGATAAGGATTGATGTCTCTATTGATAAAGCTAGCAATCAGTTCAATTAGTACATGTGATTGATAGCTTTTCTCTACCCATCAAATACTTATTAGTTGTCCCAGCCACTGGAGAGTAGTTAATTAGACTCCATTTCCTTGGTTTCTCCCATACTATATGATCCCCTGACAAAGTATGTATTCATATTATATTTAACAACAATATTGATAATGTGAATCAGCAACTAATCCCGTGCTAAATGTAGCTATTTACATCAAGCTGAAGTGTCAGAGTCAGCATGTGTAGGGCGGTTAAAGTTTATTTTCCCTGGTGAAGACTGAAGTTGGAGGGTTTGTGTTGGTCCGTTCAGCTCATGTGTAACACTTACACTCACACAAGTGATTTTCAGTGTAACACAAGCTGTTTAGAAAGAAACCAAGTCTAACTTTTTCTGAATGCTTCTGTTTAGGGAGTGCATTTTGCGATTTGTGCTAACAAGTCCTGTCTGTGCTGAGGAAAATGTTAATGAATCCAAAGTGCTCCAATTAGCGCTTAAATGAATGAAAGCAGAATAAAGATGGCCCACTGGGTTTAGTTAGTGGATTTAATGTATCCAAACACAACCTTTAACAAAAAAAAAAGATATAATATGTTAATGAAATGTAAGTTTTTGAGCATTATACTTAAATGGATCTACAGCGTTCATCAGAGAATCCTTATCCTCAAACTCTGTATGTCAGCTTCCTACAGTTTAATACCACAGTTGTAGTGAATTTTGTACTATTAGTATGTGGTGAGAGAAGACTAAAATATACACATGCAAGCAAAACAAACACAGACACACGCTTGCTTGGAGATGGCTGGATGTTTTATTGAAACACATGCTGCTGCAAATTTAACTAAATATGTGTTCAGGCCCTGTAAACTTCTGGCACTGCTCACATTACAGGAAAGAGAAAGCAAGATCTGTCTGAATCATGAATGTGATTGTGTGGCTAATGATTAACAGGAGTGTGTGTGTGTGAGTGTGTGTCTGTGTGTGTGTACGCTGAGGGTCTTTGTCTGCTGCTAGTTGAGCTGGCGCTGGCATGCCTGTGGGAAAGGATTAGACTTTCACGCCTTTTCCTCCACACTGAAGCCGCATCAAAGACATTCCTTGCATAACAAATCAATGAGTACTGTCTCTCTCTCTCTCTCTCTCTCTCTACACACACACACATGCACACACACTACATACACTGACACACATGCCACCATATACTTACACCAGCCTGTTGACTGTGTTACACACACATTATACTTACATTTTTCCATCCATGTGCTTATCTTTGTCTAGTAGTACCTCTACAACAAAAGTTTTCACTTGATATCCCACTCCCCAACACAAACACACACACACACACACACATACACACATGCTCTCCCTTATACAGTCCACCTTTACTCATTCAACGCACTTTATATCAGAAAGCCCCATAGTTTTGGGAGGTGTGTAAGAAGGTCAACACAATGTACATTTAAAGGGATGTTATTTTGGAAATGAACCACAGCGGCTTGTGTGTGTGTCAAATCATGGAGAGGTATTTTGAAAGTCATAGTAAATCAGTTTCCAAAATTCAAAACAAGCTGCATTTGACACCGGTTCTGATATTTCTAGCATTGCCTGCGCTGAAACTGAATTGAAATTCAAAATGTGCTCTGATACAGGCTTGTGGCTCTGTTCTTCACTGGGGCAACTCACACTTATTTGGCATGGAGACGTCTGCAGTAATAAACTATTCTCGTCCTTTAACAGGCAAGTGCTTGTGGTCTGAAACCAAGGAGAGACATTACTGGCCAGGCCACATCAAACACACATGGAAAGCGTTTCCAAGATCCATTGGCTTCCCAATAGCAGCGTTACAACATGCTGCTGTCTGCTACTGGGAGGTTCTGATGTGTCTATAAACAAAGGTCCTGTCCTGGCTTTGGACACTTTTTGACCCAGTGCAGTGACAATATTGTGAGTTTGGGAATTCTGTATATTTTTTGTATTTTGTTTTTCAAGGGGAGTGATTCCCTGCACCACAGAGAGGCATGTAGTGTGTGTGTGTGCTGCTCTTTATCATTTTCTTGTATTTTGTCAATCCAAGAAAAAATGAAGGTCCAAAGACCAAATATCATTTAGACCATAGGACACTGAAATGCACATATGATTAAAAAAAAAAAAAAAAAAAAAAAAAAGACAAAGAATAGGAAGTAGTAACTAATTAATAACTCATTTTCAAATATTTTTTGAAAATGTGTTCTGATACAGGCTTGTGGCTTTGTTCTTCACTGGGGCAACCTACACTTTGGCTTTTCCTTGATTTTGCACTCTAAGATAGTCTTTTTAAACTGTATTTATTTATATATGTTATTTTTTTATGTTTTTATTACTCATTGCTAATTTGCTAGTTTCATATATATTTAAAAATAAAAATTATTAAAAATTGAAGTGCTTTCCGACAAAAAATATGTATCTTTACACACCAGAGTTGTGATTTTTCAAAACTTTTTAAAGAAATGAAGGGACTTTTGTGCTCAGTTGACATGTTTATGTTTCTAATGTTGCTAATGTTATCTTTTTTTTTTTTTTTTTTTTTTTTTTTTAGGATTGTGTGGAAATAAAAGACAATATTCAGCTCATTGGTCCAATAGTAATTTTAGCTATTCATACTAAATCAGTGCTACATCAGCCAAGCTTTTTGTAATATGGAAAGCATGCATCCCTGCTATCTCAGTGTTATTCATGGTGGCCTCTCCTCCCCCTCCTCCTCCTCCTCTTCCTCCTAACGGAGTTGTTGGTGTGCTTGTGGTGAAATTCGATGCCACCATTTCATTCAGAGGGCTTTTCTGCTGCCGGCCGGCCGGACGGCTGCATTTGTCACCAGTGCTTTTCATGTCACCACTCACCACCTGCTCCCCACATTCCTCTACATTCTCTAAAAGACTCCAGTCCCTCCTCCTCTTACTGCTCTCCTCCTCCTCTCCCCCCAGCTCTCCTTGTGTTTTCTCTCCTCTTCCTCCTCCTTGTTCCTCTCCTTTTCTTCCTCATGCTCCTTCTCCTCCTCCACCCCATCTTCCCCTGTTCTTCCTCTTTTCTTCCCTTTTTCTCACTCTCTTTTTCCAGTTTAACTGCCCCTCCTCTGTCCTTCATATCCCCCTCCTCCTCTCCCTTCCTCATCCTACATGCCCTCCTCCTCCTTCCCTAACCTCTGCTCTTCCTCTCTTCCTCCACCTGCTCCTCTCCCTCCACCTCCTCGTCCTATTCCTCCCTGTACACCCTTCCTCTTGTCCCCTCCCTCCTCCTCGGCTCCACTTTACTGCCGCTACAAGCGATCCATCCCTCTTCTCTTTCCTTGTATTCTTCATTTGCTAATTGCTCACTCTGTCTCTGCCTTTGATTTTTTTGACTTGAGAGGGTACAAGTCGTACTAAAACACTCATCTGAATGCAGCCTCTCTCATTTGGCCCCTGCATGCTCAAACCCCTCCAATACTGCCCTCCCCAATGCACACACACACACACATACACACACACACACACACACACACAGCCCAGCCTATCCCTCTCCAGTCTTTTTCTCTGTTTGCCTTCAGAAGCTGCCGACTAGAAGACAGCGTTCACCTGCTGCCTGACACTGCATAAACCAGCTGCTACTGTACCCCTCAACACACATACACACACACACACACACACACACACACACACAGTCCTGTCGGGTTATTGTCTATGTGGATTTGTACATGGAATAGAAAGCGGGGTGGCCAACAAAGGCTGCAAGAGTCCCACCCCCTTTGGTCCTCTCCGGTGCCTCCTGATGCCATTGTTGGGTCCATGGGCCAACCAGCAGGGTATAGACACTCTGTACATCCACTACACATACACAGTTCAGACCAGAGGTTAGAGACCTTTTTGTATCCAGGGAGAGAGAGAGAGAGAGAGAGAGAGAGAGAGAGAGAGAGAGAGAGAGAGAGAGAGAGAGAGTGAGAGAGAGAGAGAGAGAGAGAGAGAGAGAGAGAGAGAGAGAGAAGTTTCACTTAACCAGTTGCTGGGTATCAGAAGAGAGAGGAAGGTAAAAAAAAAAAAAAAAAAAAAAAAAAAAAAAAAAAAAAGATACAGGTCAAAATCAAGTCAAATCTGTGGCTGTGACTACAGTAAAACCAATTTGATGTCTGATATTTATTTATTTAAAACATCAGTGTCTGCTCAGTACTACTATTACTACTATTTCTATAAACTTATGTTGGTGCACTACACAAAACTGAGGGCTGAATCAAATAAGGACTGCTTAGATTCAACTGACAAAAAACAACAAAAACATTTTTTTTTTATAATAAGTACATCATTCATCTGTGAATCAGGCCAATGATGACAAACATGTAGACTCAACCATCAAAGTTTGTTCTATTCCACATTTGGATCCACATTGGGTCTAAAAGGTCCTCAGTATTGACCAGATGATGAGAACAACATGGATTAAATTCTGTGTTTACTCCATGTTTTTGTCAGCTGAGACTAAAGGGTCCTCTCATGAATGCAAATTCACATAGTCTACCTTTACTATAGTAGTTGTGTTTATGTATCTCTATTCTTTAAACAAAAAAGTGCTGTTAAAAAGTGCTTTACAGAAAGTGGGGCAAGCAAGGCAAAAACGGACCACAAAATAAGATTATGAAGCACTTCTTTAAAACGAATTGCAGCTGTTTTGAGAAATAATTTGAAGGGAAAGTACAGAATTTGCCAGTCTTATTTCCTCAGGCCGCCTCCCACGGGGTAACAGCTCTAATGACAAATGTCCAATCACCTTTTGTTTTCAGTTTAGACTGAGGAGTAGCCAGAAAAGCTCTGATCTAGCTCTATATGTGGTAAAAGGGTTTGAAATGTATCTAGGCAACAGATAGCTGTGCAGTAAAACAGATAGCTGTGCTGTAAAATGTATCAGTAAAATCGAATAATGCTTCATTTTGAAAGTGAGAGGTAACCAGTGTGCGAAAGCAAGGATTAGAGTAATGTGGCCTGGTACTTGTTAAAGCGTTTGTCTACGTTCTGTTAGGGCCGGCAGTGTGAGAGGGACTTTTGACTGAGACAGAAACAGAAGGAGCTGCAGGCGTGCATCAAACCTCTCCACCTGCTTGACCTCATAATTTAAAATAAGCTGCCTTGTTTATTGGAATTATGGTGGTGAAGATGAGGGCAAGTTGTAGAATATTTTTGAGGCACAGGCTTCTGGTATCTGCCAGGTATTTGCAGATAGACAGAAGATGTCAAGCCAGTTTGGCTTGCTAGGTTTGAGAGGCAGATATAACAGAGTCAGTGGTGTAACAGTGAGAAAAGATGGATGGATAATATAACCCAGTGGCAGTCGAAGTGTATGAAATGATAATAAGACGGGGTCACACACTGTCAGGTGCTGGTCATCATTAAATGCCTGTAACCCAGGGGTCACCAATCATGTGCCATGGAGGGCCGAGAGGCTGCAGGTTTTCATTCCAACCAAGACCTCCACCAGGTGATTTCACTGATTAGCTCCTCCTTTCTGATACAAGGTGAGGTGATAAGTGAAGTCACCTGGTGGAGGTCTTGGTTGGAATGAAAACCTGCTGCCTCTTGGCCCTCAATGGCACATGATTGGTGACGCCTGCTGTCACCAATCATCATTTTTCACCATTTGTCGCCATAGTTTTTGTGGTATGTCCTACATTGTTGGCTATCATAAACCAGCAGCAGCAGCCCAATGACCAGTGCAGTATGCTGTTTTGACAGTGATGGACGTTTTTGAGAGAGCGCTTTCTGATTAGCGAAACAGAGCACAAGAAAAAATGCAAATGCGCAAAGCAAAAGCTTCCTCCTCATTTTTTGTGTCTCTTCATTTATTCAAATATGCCAGGCAGACAATTTGCTTTTCCTTGCACTGAACAAAAATGTAATTACTTGTCCTCTGTTTAGTGAACACACAGCAGTCAGAATCAATTTGTTGTTTACAGTTCCACTTCAACATGTTCTCTGAAAATCACTACAAATTTGCATGACAGCAGGCTAGGCTTCACCTGACAGAGAACCTGCATGGACAGTTTGAGCAGAAACAGTGTACAGACACAGTGAATCACAAATACTCTCTGGGGGCTGGACAAAAGTAGATGGTGTGTGGCTCAAGGGCTGAAGTTTGGGGTCCCCTACTACAAGGTAATGGAGAAGCATTCATGGCAGTTGGAGGCAGAAACCACTGAAGTTACCACTTGTGGCCACAGGGGCTACCAAAGTGCAAAAGAGACAGATCACAGCTGTAATGGAGCCCTGTGTATTGAGCTTGTGTCTATAAGTGACTGCCCACAAAGCTCCATACTTTCTGTACCCATCTTTTATAGACAAATGACTGACAAAGGTAACTGATCTTCACCAGACTGACAAATTATTTTACTGTGAGCCTTCTCCCTGATTAGTAATACTGTGATGGTCAACAGATGTTAGTGCTCTTTCCTACAACTGAACACATCCCACATGGAAGAGATGTGCATACCTGTGTCAGCCTTTATGACACAGGTATGCACAGGGATGATTTATGACTTCAAAGTTGAGCTAGTGGAGGTGGAAGCGGTAGACTCATGAAGAGGATTTATTCTTCCTTTACTGAACTTGTGAGTTTTATCCATTAGGAATGTGTTTGTTAATCTTGGGTTTGACACTTATCACAATGAAAATCTCATGCAATGAAGGGATTAAGCTTTAAGACCATTACTACCTCTGACCACAAGGTTTCTACCATAGATAAAACAAACACAGTGCCGCTTTTATGTGTACCTTTCTTTACCACATAGTGGCACTGTTACATCGTAAGGGGCACTTACTAGGAGGCTGCAAATGAACTACTCATACTCTGGTTTAAAGGAAATTCTGTGTAATTTCAACCAGATTGATTTGGTTAATTAATCTAGTCTTCTACTTGTGTATGGTGTACGAGCTGATTTTGAAATTACTGGGCAGTATCATTAGGACACCACGTGCTAAATGTTATACTGCTACTTCAAAAGATTTTCTTTGTCTGTATATTATACTGCACATCCTTGTAATGCTGTAATTTCTCATTTTTCAGGCTTTTTGTGAATGTTTCCACTTAATATGATTTCTACAGGAATATTAGAATTGCCAGCCATGTTTATGTTAAACCACTGGTTGCTTTATTCTGATTCATACTCGTTTTTCTTTGCTATTTCTGTTTTGCTGCACCAATTCCTTTCACAACAGATTACCATGATTATAGAGATTATAGAGAAGGCAGACAAAGCAAAAAATGACTTCACGAGAAGCTTTTATTTCATACAACCACTAATTTTCTATGTATGTGACATATCATTCTACAAGTCAGCATTCAATGTAAAATTATTGGATTGGAGTGTACATATTGGTTTTCTTCAAAAAGATGAAAGAAAAAAAAAAAAAAAGACTACTTTAGGTTGTGGTGCACACCATCCTGAACCAAGCCAAAGAATTAGCAACATTAGATTGTCTTTGTTTATGGTAATCCCTTGGTTCGTGGAGATTTTGTGGCTTAACTGTACTGCCAACTGTATCAAATCATGCTATATACATGAGGCTTGTTGTTCATTGCAACAAATACCAGAAAACCATGAGATGACTGGAACATTTTGGTGCCTTTTAAAAACACAAACTAGTTAATTTTTACTTTAATATACTTCCAGCAATTAGGGTTAGACTATTTTTTTAAATATATTTTATTAAATATCAGATGTGAGTCAGTCAGTGTTATACTCTAATATGTTGGGAGATTCCTCTCTGATGGCTGCTACACTAACACAGCCTGTACAGCCTTAGGTTTTATGTTCTTAGCAATTTTTTATTCATTGAATTGTATTCAATGTTTTTTCAGCATTTTTTAAAGATGCACAGCACCTCATGGGTCCAGGAAGCAGCCTAACTCATCCACTCACTCTTGGCGTATTTGCCCCTAGTTTCTGTTAGTTAATGTCTGCACCTATCAACTATCACTCACTTCTGTCCTCTTTGCACTGCTGAAATGTGCAAGGTACTTTGCATGTGAAAGCCCTGTTCAACATCCATCTTGGGTGATTCAATCACAAGTGGACAGCAGAGACAGATCCCGTTCACACCTGGCAGTATCATGCATCTTACATGTGACCACAACGACCACTTGTTATCACACTGGTGATCACAGCCTCAGACACCTCTAATATACATGCTCCTTTTCTTTTACTTCCTCCGTACTTTACTCCAATTCCCTCCCATGCCCCTCTTCCTCCTCCATCCTATGTTACATGCTGTCCCAATCTTCCCAATATTCCCCATCCATCCTATTCCCGATCTTTGACCAGTTCATCAATCAGTTGTGCCCAAACACGACACCATCTCACCACCAAAACAAAATTCATTCAAACTTGAACTTCACACCAACAGTCCATTCTATCAAGTGTTCCTTACTTCCCCAAAATTAACCTGTGGTTTTTCAGTGTTGTCAGGATGCATCAGCGCTCACATTATAAATGCTGTGTCACCCACTGGCCACCTCTGAAGGTGGCTCTACTGACTGGATCACATTGCATCTCCAAAACACACTGAGCCCTATTCACACTTACTTAGAGCTGTCAACTTGTGATCGGCTCACCTGAGACACGTTAAACCAAGTGGGAACAGGGTGTCCCTGTTTAATTAAAGGCAGAAACAGGTACACTGAACACTGTGCATCAACCACAATATCACCTCCAGCTGAAGTGCTCTTTGAGACCAGTAATCCCAGCATAAAAAAACCCTCTCACACCATCATGTAGACCTTCAGTCCACTTGAGCAGTAAACCTGGAAAGTCTGATTACATTTTGCCATGTGAAATATGATGAAATGATAACCTTTAACCTTTTCAAAATGGTTGAGAATCTCATTTTATGTCAGTCAACAGTAAGAAAACATTTCTGCACGTCTATGCCATTATTACATTTAGCCAAGCTAAACATAACTAATATTTGTTTATATAAAGGCTCTTAAATGAGCTTCAAGTGGCAGGACGAGCTTTGATTTTCTGACAAAATAGCAACTGAATGCAGTGCTGGAACTTGGCATGAACGTGGAGGTCCTGAATGCTGGACCTTCCCACCAGCAGGTGGAATCACAAACACTACCACTCTCAAACTGACACAGTCACTGTATCCCACTCCAAACTTTTGAATCACTCCACCACAGACCAATCAGTAGCCACTGCCTGTCTGACTTGACAGCGAGGCTGCCCTTTGGCGGCACAATTTCATCCTCCTCATGGGGGTGTAGAGGCCGACTCAGCTCCTCCTCCTAAACAGAGAGGATTCAGAAGGAAGTCCCACCAGACGTTTTGATGTAATCCTTGAAGTCTGCAGGAACGCTCAGCAACGAACAGACCTGGGCCATATCAGCAGGGGTGAGATGGTTAGCATTAGTCATTAAAGTGGTCTGCATTTGCATATAAACAACAATTAATGAAAAATGAGCAAAGCACCTGTCTGAACTTGCCGCGAACCCTATCCATGTCCTCCTGTAGCTCTGTATAGTAGGGATCATCAAGAGGACACTTGTTGATCAACTCCAGGAGAGCATCCACTGCCTTAACACGCTTCCTAAAAACACACACATACACACACATATAAACTTTGAGACGTGGCCTAATGTGTGAGTTTCACTATGAGTCACTATGAAAAAATTCACCACACTCAAATTCACCATTAATAAGTCAAATGTTTCAATGAAGAGGTTCACACCATGGCCATGATTTAATACAACACATCACAAGTCAAAGCATTTCTACTACCTAACAATGTTCTTTCTCTCAGCTTGTTAATGTTATATTTCAGTCTGCTTTCCTCTAAACCTGAACTGAAAACCATCTATTGAAAGGAAAGTAACATGCAACATGCTATAATAAACGGCTCTAACTCTATAAAGTAAACATTTATACAAATCCCGACATTCCCCAGAGAATTTATTCCCAACTTTCCCTTTCTGGAACACACATCAAATTTATGCTATTTCAGCATACCATGACCAGTGTGAAGCCTAAGTACTGCCACTGAGGTTTGGTCGATACCTGTATCTCAAATTATTTTGTAGGACAAGAGTGGAAAGGGGCAAAAACATTCCCACACTTTATGTGCAAGATACTGGGATGTGTTGGACAATACAGAGAGAAATCACACCACAAATGAAGACTGTAATGTATTATTATGTTGAGAAGACCATACCTGGATTTGGTATCTGTTTTATCTTGGAGGAGACACTTTGAAGCAACAGCAAACCCATAATAAAACGAAACCTGTGAGAAGTCAAGGGGCAACAGATGAGCCACAGAAGCTGAGCTGCACTGACCAACTTACTGTCACAGCCAAAGGTTCATACAGAAGGTTTTCACAGTGTTAAAAAAAAAAAAATGTGGGACTGGTGACATATTTAATTAGGTACTGCCCAACAAATTAATACAGTCCAGTTTAATATCAGCTTTGTTTACAGGTCTTTGTTAAACTACTGTTGGAATTGGTTGACCTATTACATATACGGCCACAATATTTTCTAATAGGGAGAAAAAAACAAAAGGTGACAGTCAGCAGTGCGAATCAACTGTAAAATCTGAAATTTGATTAAAGCTCTTTGGTGGTGTGTGTGTGTGTGCCACGTTGATAAATGACTCCTAATGACTGAATAGTGAAAACAAAACATGAATTCTGATCTGTGAGTTCACGCAGACGTCACATCAACAGGCTTCACGGCTTTCCAAATGAGAGCTGAAAATGTCACATTAAACCTGCTGTTGTCTGTTCACACCGGCATAAAGAAAATCAGAATTGCGTCACATTTGAGGAGGGGAAAAAAGCAGATCTAGGCCGTTTTCTACTGGCTGTCTAAACGCAGCCCAAGTAGGGCTGATGAGTAAAATTCAACCGAGACGCCCCGTCCTGCACTTTGAACTGCAGTGGACTCCTCTGACCTCAGCGGACAGCTTGGCCCCATGAGACACTCCATGTCTGTGGCCGTCTCGCAGTCCACGCTGGGTCCCTCTCTCAAATCCCTCTCGGTAGCCCACACCGTGGAACCTGTGGCCACACACACACACACACACACACATACACATATCTGTCACAAGCCCAGGTACATAGCCTACTGTTTCTCATACAGAGCAAAATAATATCACACTCTGACAACTCCATTTATCTGTTACTTTAATGTTCCTCTGCTTCTCTGAAAACGTACCTACCGTTACTTTAACCTTTATTCTTAAGTTACTCTTCCAGTAATTTCGGCACATAGGCTATAAATTACTATAGTTATCCCATTCAGCTGCGTGTGTAATTGGACGAGGTGACGAATAGCAGTTGTAAACGTTGCTGAATTGAACATTAGTCCATATCAATTCAGGAAAAAATAAATAAATGAGCTCGTCGTGCTGTAATCAGGTGTGCACGTGTGCCAGGCTTGTTGGGGGGGTGTCTGTCTCCATAAAAGAGAAAACATTACGGACATTACCTGTTATCTGCCATGAAAATGCAGTCGAATAAATCGTCATTTCCAGACTCGCTCTCCATGATTGCTTAGTGGTTTAGTCGGGATACAGCTGAATCGTGTTTCAAATGTCCACAACAACGCCGGAGTTCTTCGTACACAGATCACTGTGAACTCCTCGGTCCTCGTTTTCACTCCGTTTCCGCCAGCTGGTTCCGCCTCCTGGACCCGCGCTGCTGCCCCCAGCGGCCAGGAGCGGCTGTCTCCCTAGGTCTGTGTGTTTCTGCAGTGGCTGAGAGGGAAGGGATGTCAAAAGAAAGAGAGAAAGAGAGAATAAAGAAAAGGGGAAAAAAGTACAAATACAAGAAGGCTGCAGAAGCCCTAGTAATGTTCACTGTTGTATGTAGCCACGCAGCCATATAACCTACAGTGAGGTCACTAAAGTAATGCATTACAGTTAGACTACCCTTGTTACTGTAAGCTGAAGCCTCTCCTATACTTGTACTTTTTAGTGCAAGTACAGAAAAAAATGGCCCTGTGGAGTGATTGGAAAGTTTGGAAGTTGGTGTCCTTTAATTGTTGTTCAAGTTGGGAAAGTTCACCATTACAACAGGAGAGGGCGCTGTTTGATTTTTTTATTTATTTTTTTTTTTCAGATTGGTTTGGATCCTGTGAATTATCCTATTTAGGGAGTCCTGTTGAGTTTGTTACACCTGTTGTCTTAGGGAAATATTCACAATGTGAGCTATAAGAAGAACCTGGACATGACATACATGACATATTTCTAAATTCTAATAATCGCCAATACCAACTACCGGTGCCAACAACTCCACAAGAATAGTATTGGAATACAGTTAAACAAGAACAACAATTTTTAATCATGTTCATTTCCTGTAGCAGTTGTATGATATTTGCATTTTTGAGTACCACCCACAGAAACTGACAATCCATCAAAAGAAAATCCAAAGAAAATTATGTCACCTCACCACACATAGGGTTTGACTGACAGGTGGTTTCTGGGAAGTGCAGTGCAGAAACACCACAGCAATGAACACTTAGCACCGAAGATGGAGACGAAAGAAAGAAAGAAAGAAAGAATGAAAGAAAGAAAGAATGAAAGAAAGAAAGAAAGAAAGAAAGAAATCAGATCAAGGATTACTGGTTTGAGTGTGTATCAGCTGCTCAGTGTAAAAGTCATAGAGAACACATTTGGTTACAACTAGGTACTACATAGAACGCAAACCATACTTTAAGTCTTGACCAGGATTCAAACTTGTCAGCAAGTATCACACAGCAGACCCTGAAAGAGTTTACCACCTCAAAAGCACTGGGAACGAGTAGGAAAATTAGCTTTTATTGTGTAACACTGATAATAAAATGTCAAACACAGTTTTATGTAAATCCATGTATTTATACTAGGAAAAGGAGGACTTATGTCACTGAACCCCCGCATTATATCATATTATTGGTTTGACATTCAACACTGACATTTACCCTGGCCACCTCCTGCACATTGATGTCCAGATGTGATCTGCGGCTTGTGAAGCCTTGCAATTACCACATGTACCTGTGCTGCTCGTCAGATCTCCAGAGCTGCTGCAGCCTGGGGGGGGGGGGGGCTGGGGGGGGGCTGGATCAGCTCTGAATCTACAGCGCCTCAATCTGTTATGTGTTGGAGTCATGCCAGGATGCCCGTTACATTCAACCTCTAACTCTGAAATGTCAACATGTTGGTGATTTTAGGAATATTACTGAAATTGAAGAAAAAAATGGCAGATTTGTGATGTATTTGGGAGCCACCTGAGACAGACTGACAGTGTGCGGTGGACGACACCTCAGCAATTAGCCATGGAGGCTGGCATCACATCACTAAGATGTGACGAAACCTGAGGTGAGAGCTCTTAGGGTCACTGCCAGGGGAAGTGCTGCAGTGTTTGGAGAGGCCACACGGGGAGGAGCCGCTGTTTTTCTGTCCAAAGTGGATAATGGCTGACCTTTCTGAAATCTACCTGACACTGTTGTACATGTGTGCACTGAATGCAACTGTGTGTCACCTGTTCATTTTCTGCTGAATGTGCCATGTGGAAAATGGGAGTTCTTTTTTCTGTGGGGCTGTGCATTCTGGGACAATTGCTTTCTGTGAAAAAAACAAACAAAAAGTGTGCTGCTGAACTTTCTGTTTGAGCAGGCTCAACTGGCTACTTGGCTCACAAGAAGGAATAAAGTGCAGGGCTATGGGACAGTAGACACGGTGTTACTGTTGAAGGGGCTGGTCTCTGCACACCTTTGAGTTGAATATGCTTATTACAGTCTGGTAATTGAGAGTGTTGGATTTCAGAGGGTCTGGATGGTATTCCATAAAGCAAGATGAAAAAGTTAGCCAGATAACAGTGGGAAAAATTATGTTATATCCCAGTGATGTGAATCTGTAGCTGTGGCTAGCTGCTTGATTTTATACACATGTGGCAATGGGACTGAATGAAACACCTGAATTAAATGATTAAGAGGTGTGTCCCAGTACTTTAGTCCATGTAGTGTATCATCATACAGCTTGCTAAAAGTGCTCTTGTCAGAAAAGTCCACAGTGTGGCAGCATTGTGTTGTAGTAGAGCTGCTGATTGGCTGTTGCACTTTGGCCACTGGGAGGTGGTGTGGAAGAAGTAAAACTACCCCTGCATCCAAATGCTGTTGAAAATGCTGTTTGTAATTACACAATGAATGAGAAAATTGTAATTTAAGTTGCTGAGATGTGACATTTCAGACACAGCAAGCATGTAAGTCATGTCAGCAGTGATGATGTATTATTTTATGGTACTGTTTCATGCCCCATGTGACTAACAAGTGTTGTTATGTTTCTATTTGCATTATTTAACTTTTAGTTGTTTTGCTGCAGTATCTGCTCTATGCCTGATAAGGATTTTCTCCTCCTCAGGTACCAGGGCAGTAACTAGAGAAGACACTCTCTGTCACACAAATACCTGAGGAAAAATTACTCCTATCAGTGGTAAGGAACCTAATATGAATATGACCTTAGATTCAAGAATGATTTGAGTTGCACTGTTTTAACTATTTACATATCAGTTTGTAGCATAATGGCCCAGTAATGTTCCATATAATTTGCAGGACACTCACTGACTTGTTATTGTCAGATATTTCCCTTATTGTTAGGTTTACTGGGTATCTTGAATATGTACAGAATAGTGTGGACACATTATTCAGGAAGTATGCAAAGGTTTTTTCAGATGTCCTCATAAAAAAAACTACATGATTTAAATTCTTCATTAATGATCCAATTATTTCTATGGACAAAATCTAAGGTTTTGTTTTTTAGAGGTATAGGTTGTCTCTTTAGAATGTTTTCGACCATTGAGGTTAGCTGTTTACCCAATTTATAGGCAGAAATATAATAATCAAAAATATATTGTGATCAGTTCGACTGTAACTGTTTTGAGGATGTGAAAAATATGTATGAGGTATTGCGTCAAGATGTAAAGTTCTGTAGAACCTTAGAGTTTTTTTGTGGATGATTTTCCTCAAATTTTCCTACTTCTGGTTGAGCTATCATAGCATCTTGTTCAGGCCTCCTCCTAATATGATCACTCTTGCTGATGAACTATCACAGTTTGAATTTTACTTTAAAAAGACATACCTGAGGTGGGAGGTTTGTAGACAATAAGGTTGTAAAGGTCCCCAAACATTTCACATTTAACTACATATTAAGACTACAATGCATTCTTAATGCATTGTATTCTAAAGAATTAAGTGGCCTAATATGTGACAGCCAGTCATTTTAACAATAACCTTTACTTCCACTAACTTTTCATAACACTCTGAGAACATGTGCAACACTTGCTGCAAATACCTGGCTCTACATTATGGTCAAACTTTCTTTGTGACCCTTTAATAGCTTCTGCAGCTATTTGTATTATTGTCTCTAAGTAGCATTGTATGTTTCTTTGTTTTGTTTTGTTTTGTTTTGTTTTTACTCTTTTCAGGCCAAAAGCACTTGAATCCACACAAGCTGCATTTACACCTTCAGAGGTCACAGTTTAGCACTTCAGTATAAATTTACCTTGGGTTGTTCAAGTGAACTTGAGGCCATTCTTTCAAGACTGGGGTCAGCAATAGTTTCATTCGGCATACTTTTGAATGGGCCACTTGGCTTCCGAGGCTGCTCAGTTGGACTGGAGCCCCTCACCTCACCCCACCCCAACCCACCCCTTGGGCGCGCGCTCCTCCTCCTCCTCCTTGCTTGGACACCGGGCGACACGCGCCTGGCTCGCGAGTCTCGTCCGCTCACAGGAGGGAGGTTAGGGCGGGATGGGGGTGGTGGTGGGGGCCCCATATAAAAGCAGTTTCTGACTATTGCTTTCAATCCTGTCATCACCCAACTATTAGAGTGGCTAGCTGAATACCAGCACATGATACCAGCTTCATATAATTTGAACTTGGCTTTTGAATAGTTCATAAAATTGTGATGGAGACAACCTCATCTTCCACTCTGTCTCAGCATTTTACACACTGTGCGCTGCTGATGATGTCAGAGAGCCACATTTCCATGCCTGTATCCCGGGCTGAAAGCCGTGCGCCCGCGCCAGCAAGGCGCCCGGTGGGATCCGCGGCGCAGAGCAGACAGCGCTCTACTTCACCGCAGCTCTTGCGCTGCAAGAGAAGAGGCAATCTACAAGCAGGGGTGGACTTGGATTTTTGTCACCACCAGAGACGGCTGTCGGTGGTCCGGAGAAACGAGCGTGAAAGAAACCGGGTGAGAATGGTGAACGCCGGCTTCCACACCCTGCGCCAGCACGTGCCCCGCGGGGCTGCTAACGGGAAGCTCAGCAAGGTGGAGACGCTCCGGTCGGCCGTGGAGTACATCCGCGCCCTGCAGCGGCTCCTGGGACAGAGCGAGGCGTTTCAAGCCGGCGGGGTGCCGTCACCCTCCCTGACCGTCTCCAGTGCGCTGTCAGGCGGGCCCGACTCTCCCCAGTCCACCTGCTCCTCCACGGAGGAAGATGGAGGGAGATACGAGGAAGCCCAGCTAATAGATTTTACCTCTTGGCTGCACAGGTAGGCTGTTTATGCCTGATTTTTTTTTTTTTTTTTTTTTTTTTTTTTTTTTTTTTTTTTAATTTAAACACACATTAGGCGTCCAGTGCAAAAACAAATATCATGAGACATCTCTGCCTTCAAGATGATCTGGCTCTTGTAACTTGTATGAAAAATTCAAGAAAGACCTCCACCTGAATTGGAAATATTCATAATGATCACATTCTACTGGCAAATACCTTGACCACATTTTTTTTTCTCATCCTTACAGGTACTGACAAAACCATGCAGCTTTTGATGTGGCTTAGCTGGAGTGTAAAGCTACTAGCAACACTGGACTGGGAATCATAAGGACTCTGAAATCATGTTGGAAGACCCCAGAAAATTCCAGTTCCTGTTGATTTTTGTTTTGTTTGTAAATATGTGAATACCCATGCCACAGTGTAAAACTGTATATTTACTGTATGTATATATGTAGTTTGCAATTTCATATAGGCATATGCTAAATGTAATAAACACTTTTATTTATACAGGTTTTTGTTTGTTGACTGTATTTGTCTTTTATCTGAGATTAATTTGTTTAGAGAAAAGGTCAAACTTGCCAGTGTGTGTGTGTGTGTGTGTGTGTGTGTGTGTGTGTGCGCATGTGTGCGTGTGTGTGTGTTTTAATATCACTGAATGGTCCCTGGGCCTCAGTGGCCTCAGGATAGAGTCCCAGCCATTTGCATTTTCTATTGTAGGTGCTGGCTTGGCCTCCTTCAGCCTCTTTACCTCTTCCTCATCGGTGAGGGTCTCTGAATAGCTCAGCCAACCATCCACACAAAACTTCTTTTGTAGAGATGCAGAGGCCCTTATTCATCATCTACTGCCAACAACGCATCTGATTGGACAGACTTATTACTTACTGAGCCCAAAGAGCGCCAGCGGTTAGTCTGCTTTAAGAAACAGCTTCTCTTTCAGTCAACATTTGCAAGCAGGTGTCACTCTTTATGGTTGCATTACAGGCATTGATAGCGCTGACTTCAGGTTGTACAGTTCTTCTAGATAAATGCAAAAGCAATTTCAACAAACAGTCTTCAAATGGAGAGATAATTTCTACAAATATATTAATTGTCTTTACACCTCCATCACACCTTTAACCAACAACACATCAGAATCACGTCTCCTTTTGGCAGAGTTGTTTCCAGAGTGAAATCACTTGAGGAAGTAGGCCTAATATGAAATAATTTTCGACTAATCATCAAGTGACACAAACCTGTAAAACGGTGGCAAGATGGGAAGAATGATGAGGCAGCAGCAATAGTACAGTAATGGTATGATAAGAATAAACTTTCATTTATGTTTAATATATGGTGTTTGCATTTATTTGACAAAGATCATGTCCAGGGCAGGAACAAGAATGCAAAGACTGATTATGAATTTCAAACTAGCGCCCTATCTCTATGAAACTGGCAACTGGCCAAAACGAAATTGGAAATATTGAAACAATCACATTTTCCATGAAGTGATTCTTAACATAGAAGTGAAAAGACATTTGGGAACATAAAGGAGGTTTTGGTTAATATCAAAATAGAACCTCTAATTAAGTAAGCCATTATTCTCATTTTCTTTCTACATTTTGCAAACTCTTACTTAAAGATCTCAAGTTGGTGCAGAACAGCATTTTTTTCTTAGATGTTTTGGCCAAGGACAAGACAGCTGGTAGGGGAAGGCAATCAGATTTGGTCTTGTCATTACTTTCCAAATCCAATCCCATACCTCTTTTCAATCTCTTGACCTCTCTACATCTTTCCTTTTCCTCCACATTATTTTCCTTCCCTCTCTCCAGGCATGGAGGAGGTAAGCCAGCCGGCCGGTGGAGGCTGTCCTCCCCGCTTTGTCCCTTCATGCCCGGGGCTTCCCTCAGGCCATGGTCTTTGTATCCTCGCATTGCTCTCTGACTGGGCCATATTGGGGCTCCCCTGGATGTCAGAGGAGACAAAAGCTTGGGGGCCGGGGTTCACCCCTAAAACACATTCCCATTAAAGCAGTGTATTTCACAGTGGAGACAGAAAATCTCCTGGAACTGCCAACCCAATGAGAGAACATGTGGATGTTGGTAATGACACAACGACTTATGTAAGGTCTTGGAACTTCTAATGGTATAATATGATATATAACACTTTACATTATTTGGGTGTTTTACTTCAATTCAGTCTAATGTCTTCATCTATCCTATAGCATAAAAAATAACAGTGGACTCATGACCATCTTATAAAAATGCATTAACCAAAATGCTGTAGTTTATTGCATGGAAAATTCAGGAGTTCTTCACCCTGTTAGACTTGCTTCTTGGCTTTCTAAACCTTCTGCCAGAGGAAGAAAAAATCAAACAAAAAAAATCCTGATAAAGGAGTTGAAGTAGAAACTATAGTCTGTCTCTGGCATTCTTGACATATGCTTGTTAGCTGACTCAACTCGGCTGAAGCCACATCTAATTCAAATTGGAGGTTTGTGGCCTAATGTGTGTCTATTTGGGGATCTATGACCAAAAAAAAAAAAAAAAAAAAAATCCCTGAGTGAGATGACAGATGACAACAATAAGACTTGAACTGTGTGGCCATATGGTGTTTTATGAAGAAGGTGGGACCTCATTATACCACACTGTCAACATTTATCTTTCTCGAGACACCAGGGGAGACAGCAGAGGCCTCTAGTCAAGTCCTGTGCAGTAACACTTGAGATGGCTAAAGAGCGGGTCTCTGGGTAAAAGCCTGCTGGGCGGAAATGGTGAACATGCCACCATACACCATCATAACAATCTCCTAGTTTTACGTGTGATAGTCACCATCTGCTATTCGCCAACAACCTGTTGAATTTATCTCAAGTCCCTTCTCTAAATGTATTATTAATTTGTTTATTGCTTTGTTGCATAGGATTTGCATTGACATTTTTTTTTTTTTTGAGAGGTGATATTTATGAATGTACTTGCAAGCCTGAAGCATTGTGACTTCGAGGATTAATTAGATGATTCACAAAGGGAGTAATAAGCAGAATAATCTGGAATGTACAAAAGACATCGTGTTTTCTCATTCAAATGTTTATGATTCATTTATGTATTTTCTATTTTTTACACCTATTTCTTTACCCACATTTTCTTCCCTCTGTGACAAGCCACTCCAATATCAAAGGGTGAGGTGTGTATTACGTGATCCTATATGTTGGTGAGAAATAATGAAATAAGTCAAAATAACATACAAATACAAACATACAATCTACAAACATACAATACAATACAATTTATTTTTTACTATTGATTTTTTAAAAAAATTTTTAAAGAAAAATCCAAACAATAAAACATAAAACTATAATACAATACAAAAGAAATATATGCAAAAAAAAAAACAAAACAAACAAAAAAGGAAAAAAAAAACAGATAATTAAAACAGACCAAAACAAACAGCAACAACCAAACAAACAAACACACAAAACAACAACAAAGAGGGGGAAATGGGGGTGGGGGGCTTAAAAAAAAACATACAATCTGACCATTATTAGTGTACACTGAAAAGTGTAAAAGAGAAGCAGACAGTGGATAAGTGAACTGCTGCTCTGCAGTTTGTTGAGTATCTGCTGGTCATTGCAGCTGCAGAGGTCAGAGAGCACGCTAGTTACATATTCATAAGTGAAAAGTTTCACCCGGGTCAGATATACTTTTGCTCTCCATAATCTCTTTTCATTGCTGCATCTCTGTCTTTAGCAGAGCTTTTCATGATAAAGCCAGCCCAAGTTATGAAGCGAAGAAAGAGTCGCTATGGATATCATAAGCACATGGCAAGATGAAGGTGTGGAGGGGATTAATGCTGAATCAAATGGTCCCTCCCTTTCTCAAGCTGTGTCCTTATCTCCAGCTCCCAGGACTGCTGGAACAGATTATGTTGCTTTGAGGAGATCTGGCGAAGGCTGGTTTCTGTTTGGCTGTGTTAGCTGTGGGTCATCAGATCCCCCTGACACTGTCTGGCCATTCTCCCCTTAACTCGATTCAGTGTGTTTGTTTTGGGGCAGCACAGTTGCCATTGTGGTGGCACAGCTCCTTGCTCAGTGACAGTGGGCCTTGCTTGGTAGCCAAAGTCTTCAGCCATATGGCCCAGAGTCGCAATCAAATTACCCTTTGTGCTGTTCTCTTTCTGTGAGTTAAGGAATGACTCTGGCCCTGTGGCTCTGGGCCTAGCGGGAGGTCAAAGAGGCCAAAGACAGGCCTGGGTCTCTATGGGTGATAATTAACAAATGAAATAATGGGATCATCTTCCCCTCATCTATCACAGACTGCTGAGAAACCTTTGAGCCATGGTGAAAGCAAAGACCTTGGAAGGGCCTCATGGTTATTGGTTTCTTTTTCAATCGGCCTCCTCTCAGTCAAAGACTGGGAGACTAATCTAATATTTACTTTAAAGCAAGTATAAGAGACACTGATGTTACCTTGAGCCCTCCCTTCTTACACTCTCTTTTGATGTTCTTCACCCTCGTTCTTTCCCTCTTCACTGTCTCTAATATTGAACATATTCTGCATGCCTGTTGTAAATACTGGATGGCAACAAAGCAAGTGAAACTGCAATATATGAAAAGGAAAAATTGCATGTTTTTTTTTGTTGTTGTTTGTCTCTGTGCTCAAGAAACAGGCATGTGTAGGGAAGAGAAAGAAACACAGAAAGAGGTAAAGAGAAAGTGCAGCTTATTTCTCAGTGGGCACGAGGCCAGCTGCAGCAAAGAGACCGTGGTGAATCGCTGTATAACTCACAATCACATCTTGTATGAAAGACATCCAAAAGGATTTCCCAACTGGCCAATCAACTGCATCCCTTCAGCCAGTGAAACCTATTGTGTGACACTAATGTGAAGGGACAGAAGCCCCGACCTCCCCCTCAATTATTTACAAAGGGACACAACTATAGGTGATAGTTCACTTTGGTAGAACATAAACATGCATATCTCAGTATTAGGAAAAACCCTGATGCTTGCTGCCTGGGGAATCCATGTCATCAATTACTAAGATTATTTTTTGCAAATCTTGTAATCAGTATTAATGAGTTAATTTCCAAAATGATGAATGTGCATTTTGCAACTGATTATTACATGATGTTCACTCTTCTTCCCTTCGTAAGATTGGATTGGATCTTCATGTTACTTGGTTTGAAAAATTACATTTATGGGGGTGCAATAATAAAAAGTCATTTTTTAATCTCAAAAGTGATCTCTCAAACACTACGGCTTTTATTTTGATTAGTTTGGAGGAGAAATGCGTTTTGAAACTGTTGTGGCAATTGAAAACATAACACTGATTGTCCTTATGGGGGCATTGCATCATTTCAGGGGGTTAGAGGAATCAGTCGGTAAAAGTTATGTAATTTGGTCCTGCTGTGTATTGTGACAGTTAGAGATTTGACTTGCACCAAAATGAAAACCAGTGAATGCATAGATACCAGCACAACCCGAAGTTGGTGACTGCTCCTTTCTCCTTAATTCAGTAGCCATTTTCAATGCCGAGCCACATTACTACACACAAAATCTTGTCAAAGAGAGAACATAGAAATTACATAGGGACAATGCAAGCTCCCCGGTAAAACGCTTCAGCATCTGGCTCTTCATATCCATCTCAGTTGTCAGCTTGAGTCTAAGAAAGTATACAGCACCAGTCTATACTATGGTCCCATCAGAAAAGAGGTGGGCTGGCCGGCTCAGCCCTGAAGCTTGGGAACAGAGCAGAGGTCACTGGTCAGCTGGCTAGACAAGAGTAGAGGCTGGATGGAGAGGCGTCACACCCACCAGTCCTCTCTAACACTCGCCTCCTCAAGTCAGCTAAGTCAAGTCAAGTCAACCTGAGCTCTTTTTATTGCCCTGACACGTAGCCCATGCAGCACTGGCTCTAAGAAACACCGAAACACCACATGTATCTCTTCTCTTCTCTTCTCTTCTCTTCTCTTCTCTTCTCTTCTCTTCTCTTCTCTTCTCTTCTCTTCTCTTCAGACATGGTGTTAACTGTCTGCAGTGGACTTTAGATCTGCAAAGGCTGGATCACACATATATGCAAGTGAGCATGTAAAATGTCCTCTTAGGGTGAAATAGTTAAAATGCAGTTTAATTTGTTTGTTAGTCACTATTAATCTCGGCTCTGCAGTGTAAGAGGAGACTGTTCCTTTTTTTTTCTTTCATCCACAATCAGCTTAGGAAATGCCCTGGATAATAGGTTCATTCAAATGTTCTCAGCAAACCCTACTGGACAGTGACATTTCTCCCTCAGTCAGTCAGCATTAATGAAGAAGATCATCTGTTTATTTGAAAGTGTCATCAGCTTCTTCCAGCACCTTTCTCTATACTTTCTCTTGTGATTAACAGCAGCTAGATCTGCTGCACTATCTTTATTTTTAGAATACCAGTGAAATGCCACAGAGCGCTTCTTTGTACAACGACGCCCTCTGCTGGTTGATTTACAACATGGCACATTGTTGATCTCAGATGTACCTCATGACCACGACCTGAACGTTCATTCCACAGGTATAGCTTAAAACTAATTGCACCTTTAACTGTGCCTGTAATCAAAGTAGCCTACTTATCTTCTTTTCTATATCCTCAGATTAAACATGGTGTCCAAAAGCAAACTCTTAGTGGCTATCAGCAGTTTGAAGCCAAATCCTAAAATAACCGCTTAAAAATTTCGAGAATAATCATATTACACACGGATCAGTTTTGCCTGATGCAAATTTTGTGCACAGTATGCATGCTGTTTTATTTATGTGCCAGTCACATGCCTAAATAAATCATATTGCCCCAGTTTTTCCCAGCTACCCAGTCCTCTCTGAGTGGATGATTTAGCTGACACACTGCAGAATAAGGGCATGAAACTGAACGATGAGAGAGATTTTTCACCACTGTGCTCTTCTCAACTTGAGTCGCTCTTTTTATTATGTCCTTCCAGTTCCCAGCCCCATCCTCTCTGTGGGGGCTCCTGCTGCTTTCAAGGGCTTCTCATAAGCTCCTTCTTCCGACATCAACAGAGGTAACGTGCCGTGCAGTAAAATAGTGATGCCAGAGTGAATTATAGGACAGTGTATACAGAATTTATATGGCACATCTACATCAGACTAGAGACAATAAAATGCGCAACACGCGTGTTAAACAACGGTTTACATATCTCGCTAAAGTTGTTTTGTAAAGAGATCTGCAGAAAAAAATGGTTGACCTATCCTATGCAGAAACACGGCTCATAAGCTAACCGCGTCTTACCTCGACACCAGATTTTCTCCACAAATTATTATCATTATTTTTTTATATAAAGTAGCCTATATCCCTGCAGTTGCCAAAAATTCACCACTTTGTTCAGTACATCCTGCGCAGTTCAGCTTAAATTGAAAAAATTCCGGCAGCACGCGAAGGCAGCACCCTATCGCAGCATCGCTGGACCTCTCAGGTGTTACTGCTGGGAGGCTGCACAGTGAAACGAATGGGGGAATAACGGAGCGGTATGGCGGACCGAGAGAAGAGGAAAACCAGTTCGCCGTCTGGCCGCAACATCCAGGTGAACTCCCCGGCCAGCTTCAGGTAAGAGACGGCACAAGAAGCGAGCTGCCTGGCTGCCAGCTGGCTGCTCTGACAGAGGAGCCCATAGTCTGCCTCTGAATGAGCGATGAGACAGTGCTGCTCTGCAGATGTGAAGATGCTGATGCTGGTTGATAAGAACAGGTCGAGCAAATGGGCTTTCCCTCCCGGCTGCATGCGGCACTGAGCGGCTTGGCACGCAGAGCATCACCGGTGAAAGTCGCAGTTTGTTGTTTGGTCGTTGCCACATGTTATTTGTAAGGGCGTGTCTGACTCCCCAGAGTAACAGCCTACTCCCCACATCTGACACGCATCAATCTACTAAAATCACCCATTTTCTTAAGATATAGCCTACTTTTTGGCAAGCATTCCTGAATCAAAAAGGGCTATAATATTCCTAGAGGCTGTTTGACTGTACAAAATAAGTTTACTGTGGCCTTGTCGCACTTTGTGGCCTATTTTTAATGTCTCTGTCTCCGTAAATGAGTGATTTTAGGCTGTTATATATAGTTTGCTTCTGTAAAAGCTGCAAGACGAACTCCCTCACGAAAATGGCTATAATACTCCAATAATATTTCCATTGTGAGCGGCTTATAGTGTGACCGAGGAACTCCATGAGTTTATGGCTCCGAAGCTTGTGCTAATATTTTTTCATCTTACGTCCTACAGTATTCCTCCATAGATTTACACCATGTCTGCGGTACTCAGGAGTCCGTTTATAGTGGCCCTATCATAGTTGTATTTTCTCGATCTGTTGTGACATTAGTGTTGTGTGTGTGATTGGGTAAATATGAGGCATATTGCAAAGCGCTTTGAGCGGTAAGTAGGCTAGAAAAGCGCTAGGAATGCAGTCCATCTACCATTTTACCTTTGTCGGGTTTTCTGTAGTATAAAATCATTCGGTCAGCCTGATATTTTGACTGATAAAGTTTAGCTGCTTTAATGAAACAATTCATTTCCTACAGTTCTTTTGTAAGGGCATTGAAATCATTTTTATCATCTGATTTATTTTATTATCTGCTTTATTTTCGGACACGTTGCATGTTTCACCTTCTGATGACATGTCAAGCTTGTAATAGAGTATTTACATATTTATACTGTATTGTTTTGCACCTACGAATACACACACACACACACACACACACACACACACACACACACACACACACACACACACACACACACACACACACACACAGGGACTTTCACATGAGAGTGCTGCCTGAGGAGAAGCTGTGATTCTTCAGTGGCAGTAATGAGGGAATGGAGGCTTGTGATCAATATTCCCCAGTGAGGGAGTTGTCCCTCCCTCCCCCACCAGGCTCCCACTTAGTCTGTCCATGTCTTATTAGCTGAGCAGCAAACAGGCGAATACATGAAGGCATCTTTCTTTAAATTTACCACAGTTGCACTAGAGTCGCCTCGCCAGTGTCTTTGAGCTGTCTGTCAAGGTGTACCAGACAAGAAACCTGTGTTGAGCTTTAGTAACACATGTTATTTATATAAAACGTCTCTAAAAATAATTTGCAGTGCTTCATAGTCCAACAAAACAATAGTAAAAGCGGCAGGGCAAAGAACAATGACAGTAATATAACAATTAGTCCTGAAGTTGGGAGAAAAATAAATGGCAATGTAAGACCGGCACAGAGGCAAGAATGAAAACAGAATATCATTTTTTAATCAACAGAAGGCTATGGTGTTAGGTGTTTACAGGATAAAAAAAAAAAAAAAAAAAAAAAAAAAAAAAACAATTCATCACTTGAAGTAAGAAGCTGTTGTTATAGTCAACATCCCACGGCTCATCTGGATAATTATATGTTATTACTGATCAAATGGCATCCGTAATTGTAATCCACCGGAGAGGGAAACCAAAAACCAGACCCCACCACTCCCACCACCGTCATTTTCCTCCTTCTCAGTCTTCTTCATATGGCTTATCCCTTGTTTTAACATCCCCCCTTCCCCTTCTTCTCTCTCTCTCTCTCTCTCTCTCTCTCTCTCCACCTTCCACCCCCTCCCCTGGGGCTGGCCCCGTCCCAGAGCAGCCATATGTTGGTATGTTTTCTGCCTGAACGCGCAGTGGTTGAATCCTCCATCTCTCGGCAACCTGCTGCTCCTCTCACTCTCCCAGTATGGACGACACATTATTCCCAGTGCTGGTCCATGGTGAACATTTGCGACAGTATACAGATGAGCTACAGTGAGGCTGCTCCAGTGTGTGCAGTGTTTAACACGGTTTTGCACATTGAAGAACCCACCAAACACATGGCTAGTTACCCCCTACAACTCCATCTCAGCTCTCTAAAAAAAAAAAATAATGGATATATGGAAAATATAGAAATTGACTTGGTCATCTTTATACAGCTGGAGACAACGTCTTATTGTATATATGTTATGCTATTTTAGAGCTGTGAAAAGATAGCTCCATCGACTTCAATATCTTGGAATTTGCTATAGTGGCTAACCTGCTGTTTGTTTGGTTTCCCTACCGACCTCAATGAACTATCCCTTTAAAAGCCTTCCACTGCATTGACCATCTGTGGCACAAGAGGGCGTAGCTTCTCCAAATGACCGGGGGATTCTCTCACCGTAGTGCAGTGTGTGCTGTAATGTGGCATGGAGTGACAAAGGAGAGTAACAGAGGAATGTTGGATTGCAGACCCTGACGCAGTGCATCATGGGATGGGATGGGGAGATGGGGTTTCTGCCTCTTGAACTCTAGTCTGAAGGCGCCTGCAACGTGAAACCCAAGATCCCCCCCAGGGCACCCCAGTACTTCATGCTCTCTCTCTCTCTCTCTCTCTCTCTCACACACACACACACACACACACACTAATTCACTGACATACTCTCTCTCTCCCTTGCTATCCCCTGTTTTCTTTCTGTTTCATTTCACAGTGCAGCTTCCACACAAACATAACTCGGTTGACAAGTTGAGCAAAGGGAGATGGATTCACAGGGCGTGTGATGTTACAGCGAGAGGGTGATGTCAGAAATAAAGGAAGATGATGAAAGAGAGAGAGACACACACACACACACCAGAAAAGAAAAAGAGAGAGAGAGAGAGAGAGGATGAGCGAGGTTAAGCAGGTTTGAATTGTCATTTTATCTGCTCCCCGATTCACTGTTGTTGTTGTTGTTGTTGTACTGTTGTTGTTTTTTCATGGACTTTGAGTCTTGTACAAAAAATAAAAAGTGTGTCTTCTAAAGCTTCAGTGCTTTTCCATAGCTCAGTTTGAGAGAAAAACACAGAGAGGGAGAGAATTTAAATTGAGCTGATGTGAATTTCACCCTAAGTAGAAAGCAGCAGAGAGAGGACAGTAATTGCTCTCGTTGCAGTTCCCTTGCTGCTGATTATTTACTGGTGTCGTCCCATTCTGCTGACATAGTGAGTTTTTACCCGATAGCTGGCACCTCCCCTCCAGTTACAGATTTCTCTCTCTCGCTCTCTCTTTGTATCACCACCAATATTTAGTGCAGATATAGTGTATTATTTTGGTTAAAGTAAGTGATCTCAAGTGAAAAAAATGTCCGATGGGTAAGGCAGTTTAACTTTGGTTCATTTGACCTGCTTAAGGGATTTTCTGTAAACAAATTGACTTAAAATGAGGCAATAAGGCTCTTGATTTCAGGCAGTTCTTGAAAAAAAAAAAAAAAAAAAAAACAGCGTGCATTGCATCTATCATCAGCAGCAACTCCACTGACTACTCTGAATGTTTTTGCGGTGTGGAGGATGTTGGCAGAGTCTGGAGTCTGGAGCTCATCAGCTCCTGTTCCCCCTCTGATCTGAAGTATTGACTGTCCTGGATGCTCCAGTCAGCTGCTCTGCCAGTTACCCTGTCCTGACTGGGCACGTACACTGCAAGACACAGCCACTTCATCTCTTTATTTATTGACTGGCCCTGCGATGGATCGGCCACCTGTCTCAGGTGTTTCCCTGCTCTTCCCTGTGCACACTGAGATAGGCCCCCTGTGACCCAGATAAGGAATAAACAAGCATGAAAATGCATGAATGGATAGATTTACTGACTCACAATATTTTTTTAATAAACAAACAAACAAACCTGCCAGTGGGGCAGTGGCGATAGATTTTGGGAAAGGCAGAATCATCATTCTTCAGACAGAAAAAAAAACATTGACAAAAGGTAGAATTGATTTTACTACACCAGCAGTGCTTTCACTTGTTTTAAATAAATAAATAAATAAATATTTCAAGAGTGAATATGAGATGATTAGTCAAAATGCATTATGTAATAATGACCCAATAATGTAGTGCCAGGTGATGTTGAAAAGTTTCCCATTCATCATCAAAAGGTCACCTGCCATGTCTGTAGTAACTATTTGCCTGTTAACATAGATATTACATCTTTCTGGGTTAGGGTGGCTCCAGAGGTGTAAACATTTTCCCAGCTCCTCCTGGTGGCATGTCACATGAAGAGTCAGTGAGCAAGACAAGCTTTCTGAGCAAGAGCAAGTTTTCATATTTCTGAAGAATGAAAATTTCATTTTCATTATTGTACTAAAACCCATTACAGTGATTATCATTACATTAGCAGGATAAAAGTTATTACAGTAATGATGACCAACCCTCATTATAGTGATGAGAATTTTACTATGTTAATGGGATTACTGCACCATTAAGATCAAATTATTGTCTTGATAATGGTTTATTTGATCAAGTTATTGCATTTACAGTTCACACACACACACACACACACACACACGCACACACACACACACACACACACACACACACACACACACACACACACACACACACACACACACACACACACACACAACACTGAAGGAATGTCATAATGTGGCATGTCATTCTCTGATATCTCATATATGCACAGGTCATCTCTAGCTGGCATGTTATTTAAAGCCACACTAAGCAAATACTAGATGCATTTTTCACAGTAAAATGACCAATTGCAATGTGAGAGTCATCACCGTGTGTCTTCTTTCCACCATACAGTTTACAGCCAGCCTGTTATTTCCTGGTTTTAGCTCAATATCAGCCTCTGATCAACTCGAACAAGCTCCTCCTCTGCCCCCCACTTCACCTGCTCGATGCTTCAGCTCAATGCAAAGCAACTCTAACTGCACATTCTGCAGATAAACACATCAAAATTTCAGATCAGTCGTGTGTGCCTCTGTTGCTGCAGTCAGCACTGTAGCAACAGAAAAGGTTCATTCAAAGCAGCTTAACTTGTTGCTGAAAGTCTGCAGTTTCATCACATTTTCAAATTGGACATCAGGGACAAAATAATCCAAGTAATCCATCAAATGCCATGTGAAAGTGAAATGTGTCCCTCATTTCTACCCCAAAAACACATTTGTTTACCTTAACTTGTGGGGTTTTGTACAACCAAACTGTTGTGAATACAGTGCTAGGACTTTACAAATGGATTTTGAGCTCGCAACACCCTCTAGTGGCCAGAAATATACTAACTGCAGCTTGAGCGCTGACATGCAGTTAAGCAGCTCTGCACGTGATAATATAGCTCCTGTCCTTAGGCTGCAGTAAAATGCAGGTTATGTTTGAAATGGGAAATCAAGTTCTATAATAAAAATACCAATTTCATATCATAATAAAGATACATTGCACATCTTATACACCTTATACAAAACAATCATCCATGTATATTAATTCGTTTAATTTAATTTCATTCCTGATATCATGACAGCGATGTATAATGAATTCTGTGTGATAAATCAAATAGTAATGTTTCACCGCTAGCTGTCACTAAAGGATTATTTTAGTTTATTTTGGCTGTTTGAGAACTGAATCAGGATTAAACTCACACACTATCCTCGCCTCCCACGACTCTCTCCTCTATTTCTCCTATTTTCGCCCCAATTGTAACATCTGCTGTGGACATGTCTGACTGATAAGCCCACTTATTCCCTATGTGTATTTCGATGTATGGTGTTTGTCTACATCAATGAACTGCCCACATTTCTTTTTCAAAGCCTCACAACTGGCCTACCGCCTACCTACTTACTGTATGTTTTCAACTGTTTTTATCTATTTCTTGTTCTTATCATGCTCTGCTGTCCCAGAATATTGTCTTTATCCTGCGTTGTGATGGCATGAGTGTGGGAGGAAGTGGTCTCTTACATAATTCATCCATGGTCTGTTCTGATATGTGTCAGTACTGTAGGGGCCAGGCTGCTTATCGGTAGAGCTGCATAGAAAAAACATTAGAATCTGAAATAATTTCACCACCCCTCCGGATTTTTATTATTTTCTTTTTGTAAGAAAAAAAAATACTTAACACTCAACTAGATTAATTGACTTGATAAGATGGATTTTTTTTTTATCTGTGGAAAGCTTTACACAAAACCTTTGTATATATGTGATGCACATCTTCCATATTGAGTTATAATTATGGTCAGAGTATATGGTAGTCTATTAGTACCATTTAAAATGTCAACATCTCTGATGAATTGCAACTGTTTTATCATGCTGGATTATCAACAAGTTGTCTAAACATAGTATTCAGGCAGTTGAAGTGGTTCACAGACTTTTAAAGCCGTGGGAGTGCAGTAAAGCCTCTTTTCGACTGCCAAAACTTTCCCCAGGGACAATGAACCTTTTGAAAACCTGTCTCCATTTTGACTGTGGGGACCAGGGTGTAATTTTAGCTTAGAACATTTTTTTTACCCCCCTAAAAAGTTGCTGCTCAGGGGGGTAGGTCTTTCCAGTATTCCAGGAAGTTCCTGTCACTGACTTTTCAAAGACATATAGCCTGGCTGCTTCAA
Organism: Myripristis murdjan; assembly: GCF_902150065.1. NCBI lineage: Eukaryota > Metazoa > Chordata > Actinopteri > Holocentriformes > Holocentridae > Myripristis > Myripristis murdjan. The sequence goes on along the minus strand of NC_043982.1, from coordinate 33,015,484 downwards.
CTTGTGTACGGCTTCATTCATAAAACAAGGAAGGTACTCTAGTATCGAGGGCATTTCTCTTTGTTTGATAATATTGAAAGTGAAGTCAGGCTTTGCTGTTGACTTAGTGACTCATTTTTAAAAAAAGAGAAAAAGAGAGGTAGCACATTCCAGCCATCCAACCATCAAACTCCCAACAGATGATTTACTGTGGAGACAGACACTCATAGTTTCATTTACCTTTCTGCATTTCTCCTCATTCTCTCCCTCTCTCTCTCTCTCTCTCTCTCTCTCTCTCTCTCTCTCTCACACACACACACACACACACACACAGAGAACCCAGCTTTTTTCCCATAGGCAGGACAACGTAGACCTACTCAAGGTAGAAAACAGAGTAAAAATAGACTATTATGTCAAATAGTTGCAGATGGTGGAAATGCAGACAGCAAAGGGCCGAGGGAACCTTTAACTTTCTAGTTCTTGATATAGTATGACCTGGATAACTGAGAATCTGCACAGACTAAGACATTCCTTGTGCCCATTCTGTCTTTCTTGACTGCCAGTCATCCTTACACTTTTATTAGATTATCCTTAACAGTCCATACTTTGTGTTAAGTTTATCATGACTCACTCCTTATTTAACCAGCAACATCTCCAGGCCAACAACTTGGACGTGACGATCATATGATAAGCCACTGAGGTTGTTAAAATGCCTTTAGTCAGTGTGCTGTTTAATGCTGACACACTTTGTTTGTGCAGAGTTCACAGTGCATGTTGACTTTCTTTAACAGACTGAGCAGCCACTCCATGATGTGGTCTTTTTCTCAGGTATTGCGCCATAAATGAGTCACACGCTCACATCATGGAGCTTTCTGCTTATTCCATGCGTGCATCGGAAAGTGTTGACTCATAAATTTGCTTGACTCTTTTGATGCTGTTCTTGCATCCTCTCCCATAACTGCACTCATCAGAGGAATCAGATATCTAAGGCAGTTTGGACCTCATGGTCCAAACTGCCTCCAGCCTCCAGCCTCCATGGTCCAACAACCAACACCATGTCATATACAGTGGACACTGGATATCAGGTTTTGTTGTCATTCCCGCAGTTAGAGCATTGGAGAAACGTTGTATTAGGGGAAGAGCGTGGATGTCTTTCTACAGCCTCCATTTTTTTTTTCAGCAAAACATTCAACAGTCATACAGGGGGAAATCCATTGCATTATTCATTGTACCAGTTTCCCCACTGACAGCAGCCTTGAAAGGCATTCTGGGACCTGGAGTTTAATAGTGTTTTATAGTCCAGGACCGAAATTACACGATTTATTATTTATTTTAAAAAAAATTATAAATACCATACAAACCACAATATATGCTAAGTGTACACAAGCATATACACACGTATTCCCATAACATATTCTACCAAATCCAGCATGATTCCAATGATAGTCAGGGGAGAAGGGGGGAGTTCAGGAGTAAGGAAAATCTAGATAATGTAGGAAAATGAAATCAAAGCATGCAGGGTGCAGGATCAAGGAAAGTGAGTATACCAAAACAAAGTAAATTAAAACACATGAGCACAAAATAACTCTTGCAATTCACTGAAAATCACGAATTGCTGATAACCATACAACAGTGGAACAAGGTGAGAGGAGGGAATCCTCCTGCAGCAGAGCAGTGATGGTGTGTTCAGCAGCAGTCACATTTAAGCCTCATGACTTTGTTTAGGTTATGAGAATAATCTCTCTCTCTCTCTCTCTCTCTCTATTTGTTCTTCTGTTGGCAGTGGTTAGCTGGGATATACCTCCGTGCTACGCATATGTACTGAAACCCTAGATCGCTAAAAATAGCTGTATGCTCTTCTTTATGGTACTGCTCCTTACACACACAGACACACATGCATGCACCAACACGTCAAATCCGAATAAATGGGAGGTTTGAAGGCCAGCAGAGATGACAGGGTTAATGGACTGTGCGGTTCAGTGCACGCGCGCATGTGCATATTCCCACACACATGTATTGATTCAGAGATAAAACAGATCTACTTGTCTCCTTTCATGAACAAGCAAAAAAAAGAGGAGGGTGAGAGGATGAAAGGAGAGAGAGAGAGAGCAAGAGAGAGAGAGTAGAAGGCAAAAGGATGCGAGTGATTCTTGTGTGATCGATGAGCCTCATGAATAATTGAGCATCTCTGTGTTGTGCAGAGAGAGAGAGAGATGGGAATATCCTCCCATGCTGATGTTCTCCTCCTGCTTGGGCGTTCGGTGGCAATGGACATTCTGCTAACACCAGCACTTTCCTGCAGTGCCGTAGTAAATCTGACGCACACAGGACAGAGTAAACACCAGAGAGATGTGAGAGAGGAGGGAGAGAGAGAGAGGGACTGAGAGAGAGAGAGGAGTGGATTATATAACGGTACTCCTCTCTGGTGGCTCCGGTTGAAATATTCCCCTCTTTCCGCTCTGGCTGGGGGGAGCAGGAGCAGGAAGAGTGGGAGCAGTGCTCTGAATTGGATGCTTATCCCATCGACCCGGATGAGCTACACCCCTCCTACTCTCTTTTTGCTTGCCCCTCCCTCTCCCCCTCCCTCCCTCTCTTGCTCACCCCCTTCAATCCTTCTCCATCTCCTTCTCCTCTCCTCTCTGCTGTGGATGCCCTCCTCACTTACAGTATGGACTCAGGAGGGGAAGGAGGAGAGGGTTGGATGGAGGACCAGTGGGAGAAATGGTAGGACATCTCTCTTTTTATACCCTGTTTATTGCATGACAGCGTGTGACCTTGTGTGTGTTTAAGTGAGAGACTCACTCTGTGCATCCTTTACTGTCTGCTACAGTATATGTTGTTTGCCTCATCTTAAAGCTGAGGACAAGCATGCCCTTGAAGCAGAGCAGATGCATATGCATGTGTCAGTGTGTGTATGAGAGAGACAGAGCGAGATAAAGCGAGGAGAGGTGGAACGTGGAGCAGGGGTTGCAGGATTAGGTTTATGGTGACAGAAAATAGGACTGTATGAGCCACAGAAGAAAAGACAACACACATATAGAATGTACGATGGTATGGAAGACATGCAGGCATGTTTTCAGAGTTTGTTTTCATACTCAGGAGGGGGGGGGGTCTGGATGTGACGCATCGCACGGGACTGTCCTGTCCTTGTAGGAGGTTGAAACTAATGAATGACCGGCAGCATGCAGCCTTGTAATCTCTCAACAGGGGTATAAACGTGTGAATTAATGGAGAGAGGGGAAAAACAGAGACAGAGGTACATGTAGGTTTGATGTAAATGACTTCATGCGAGTGTCCTGTAATTGAATTACATCACAAACAGATTCCCGGCTCCTGAGAGTGTTGTGAGCTATCAAATGGCTAACATGGCAGGAGATATATGTATCCATAGTGGTCCGGGTAGCGTGCCTTTCCTGTTTCCATTGATGCATCAGCCAATATTGCAATGCTTCTGTAAAATAGAAATACATTGCAGATACAACATAATTCCTCAAAGGCTGTCAGTTGTGCTGGCCATTGACTTTAACCTTTATGACTGAGCGAATCTGCGGTCTTTCTATGACATCTCAGTGCTTTATATTTGACCTTGCATGCTATTTGTGGATAAAAACAACATATAGCAGAGAGTTAATAGTCCACTATTTGTTAATGTTTGAAATACGGCTGGAGCCAGATAAGGACTAATGAGGTACTCACACCCATCATGTCCTGAGTGTGAGGTCATGTTGTCCTTCATAGGGAGACAAGGCTAGGTGGGTAAAACTGTCCAGCAGGGTGCCCTTTCAGCTCCCACTCTTACACTAAACCCAGCATTTATCCTAAATCCTGGGTACTCTGTAGTTATGGAAATCCTCTCACATTGTTTTGCATGTGGATTTTCTTAATGTTTTGTAGCTGTCAGAGCTGTTCGCGTACTGCATTAAAAGACACTTGGTAGAGCACAAACCATAAGCAACACTGAATGGTTATCCCACTTGAAAGCGGCAGCCTCTAGAGGTTTGAAGTCAAGTTTTATTTACATGGCCTTTTGTTCAGACGCATGCCTCAACGGACTTTACATAACATAATGCATCCCTATATATAAACAATACATCTGGGATCCTATATCATACACATACAAAAAAAAGCACTGTATGATGCTATACACTGTATACACCCACACAAACAGGGGAAGAACATGCACACTCTGCACAGAAAGGACCAGGACCACGATTTGATCCCATTACTTTCTTGCTGTGAGACACTGAGTCACCATGTCACATGTTTTTACTCTGGGTTTATTTTTTTATTTTATTTTATTTTTTTTTTTAAGCAAAGTAGTACATGAACACATTGTTGTGCAAAAGCCTACTTGGAAGTTCCAGATGTCACGACTTTGCACCAAGTACATGAATGCAACATAACAGCTAGCAAACATCTAAGAGTGGAAATCCCAGGTGGGGATCACCACCTCATATAATCAGCTGGTCTTTGGGCCAAAAGCTATTTTTGAAAATATGAACTCCTTCTGACCTATTTGCCAGGGGTAATAAATGTAACTTAGGCTATCCGTTACTGTATTTGGCATTATAAACTTGCAGGCATGATAGCCAGTTATCAGTGCCCTTAAAGCACCTGGATGGCCTGTATGGATTTGTATAGATTTGTGGCTCCTGTGAGTGAATAGTTGCAGCGTGTGTCAGCATTTGTTACTACGGCCCAGCTGAATTACTGCATCTCATTTTCATTGATGATGATGCTGTAGATCTGTCCCGAGGATCTCTGACCTGGACACTGTGCAAGTTATCTGCTGAGTCAGGCTGCACTGATTACTCAGGGTGCTGTGGTGTGTGTGTGCAAGAGTATGTGTGTGTCTGATAGAATGTAACAGATAAAGATGAGGACAGATGACAGGCTTTGAGAATGGGCATAGAATGGCACTATACAATTCCAGACCTTATCCCAGGGTTCAGAGATATCCCAGAATCTGGGTTTTCCATGGTGCTCATTGGCTAAAATCCATTTTGAAAGATTAGGTGGGATTCTGCACTCATCTATCTGCAATTTGTTTCATGTATGCATGGATGTGTACTGTTTACAGTGCACATGCAAGTATGTGAGCGTTTCAGCAACAATCTGTGGTTATTGTTTCAGCTGTAATGTTTATGTTTGCCTGCGAGTACAACATGAAGTAGCCACTAAAAATATTCTGTCTTCCAGGAAATTTATTGTTAAAGAGGTGTGCATTATCATAAAGAGAATTGGTTTACTGCATGAGACAGTATATTTATTTCATTGTGAGTTAAATACATCAGATGAGAAGGAGGGGGGGGGCATGAGAAAAAGAGATTAAACTGTAAAACATTCAGTTCCTGCCTACTCGTTGCTTGAATAAGCTGTTTTACTACTGAATGCACTACATCGATGGTGTTGGTTGAAAACCTCATATCTCCAGAATGTCAACGTATCTGGAGCTAAGAAAAGCAGCTGTTTGTTTAACTTGGTGACAATCCATTTTTGACTTTACTCGACGGGGCTTTTTAAAGGGTTCCACAAAACCAACAGAGTTGAAAATGTTTTTTTTTTTTTTTTTTATCCTTAATGGTGCTTGTAATCCTTTCCCTGAAGTGAAAACACAAAAAAACTACTAAAACTGGCATTATTTGACTTCATTTCCTGTGTTTTGTAGGCTCTGATTGGTTTTCTCTGGTCGCTGCACACACACCCTCCACTTACCCACAGTGCACTGCAGCAAAGGGGTCACCCTGTCCCATCCCTGTCTAGGTGGTTTATCTCCTGGCACATAATTCCCCCACCCCTTCATCCTTTCTGGCTCTGTTTTATCCCCAGACTCTCTCTATAGCACTATCCATCCATCCGCTGCCTTTCTTTTTGCCCTTTGCTGTTGTTTTGCTCTACACTGACTACACCATTGTCTCTCACCTCTCATTCACCATTTTTTCTTTCTTTCACCCATGTTTCCATCTGCACCTCTCTCTCCTTTCTGTCCTCTACTTCTCTCTCTCTCCTCTCCTCCACAATGCAGTATATATTACTGATTAATTAGGGTTAGGGTTAGTGATGGTTCCTGATTAGCCAAGAGGGGAACAACATTTGTGCATCATCATGTTTGCAGTCACCTCAACCTTAACAAGGCCTCTCTTCCCCTCCTTGCTTATTCCACTTCTTCTCTTGCCCTCTCCTCTCCTCATCTCCTTTCCACTCCGCCTTCCTGTAAGTGATCCTGATAAGGGGTGGGGGGGTGGGGGGGCTTAGGAGCTTATCGATTGGGTTCCATTCCCAGGCATCCTTCTGTGCAGTAATGAATTACATCTGTTTGATAAGTTTCCATTTTTTTGTTTGTTTGTTTGTTTGTTTGTTTGTTTCCCAGTGACACAAGACTAATGTCTGCTCATTGTGCTGATGCAAATTGTTTGGGACAGAAAAGTTAAGATGGTGCCTTGAGCCGCAAGTTGTCAGTCTAGACTATGCTGACAGCGTCTGGTGGGACAAGACAAGAGGAGCTAGAAAGATTTGGACTGAACTTTGCCTCACCTCTGCAAATGTCTAACTTTCTCTGCCTCCAGCAGCAAAGTTGGAGGGAGGTAATGTTTTCACTTCTGTCTGACTGCTAGCAACATCTAGCAAAATCTTAAAAGGTCACAAACACATTTGGCTGAAATTGGTTGGGCAGACAGCTTTTGGCCAAAGGATCAGCTGATCAGATTTTGGTGATGATCTGAAAATTCTGTCACTGCACAGTTTTCATTTTTGTAGCCTGTTGTTATTTTGACAGTTTTACACGAGGTTTTCATTTTTTTTTGTTTCTGATATGCTGCATTTATGTGCAGGTGGAAAAGTCCAACATCCAGGACATCCAAGTTGCTTGCTAAACATCATTGCAATAACACTGTTTTGTCAGAAAATCAATCTTGGAGGACAAATAATAGCCTAACATAAACTATCACAGTGGCTGCAGTTTCACAGGTTGGAGAATTGTTCAGCTTTGGTACCAAATGTTTTCTTGCTCTGTGTTTATTTTCTCCCTCTTCATATTGGGTGTACACATGAGATCCTTTACGTGAGATTCTTTCTTTCAATGTTTTGCTAAACTCATGTTCTCTCACTCTTTCACTACCACCTATACCCATCCTCATGCATGTGACAGCAAAATATATCTACATTTGCATTAGGAGACAGTTACATTGTTGATGTTGCTTGAAATGACATGAGCGTCGTCCAGCGCTAGAGTGATCACGGTAGCCCTGTGTTCACCAGCTCTCTGTGGCGTCTTGCTCTTTTGCTCTCTGTCCCTATAATTGCTGTCATTTTCTCTTCCTCCTTCTAATAACATTTGTTGTGATCATTCCCCTCCCTCCTGCCTCTCTCTCTCAGGCCCAGGAGGCTGCAGGGTAAAGAGATAACAGGCGGACATAATTATGGCCATGGAAAATTAAAGCATTGTTTGGTGGAGGCTAATTGAATCCTGGCATAGACAGCTGGACAATGTGTTTTACTGCCTGACATTGGGGTCACAATCAGCAGTAACATGTCCCCCATACACCTGGGTCACTCCGAGAAGAAATGAGACTCTACACTGCAAACCATTAATCTGTGTTCTCTTTACGTGGTGCAGCTTTTGACCTGCAGTTTTAATTTGATGCTGATGGATGTTAGGATGGAAGGATGGAAGCAGTTACCCTTGTAACAACCTCCTCCGACAAAGTTAGAAGCAAGTTCTGTTTTCACTCCTGCTTGTTTGGTCTTTCGTTTTATTTCTGTGTTTACTAGGAAGATATCTTGAAAAGTTGCTAGAGTATGGATTCGGCTGCAATTTGAGACAGCCTTTGGCCCAATGATCAGTCAGAATCTGGCGTTGATTCAGATCTGGGGTTTTCATTATTGGATAGTTTTCACTGTTTAACTGTAACTATAAATTTCATTATAGAAACATTCCTTTGTGGTGTCAGCCCTTGTAATTTGAATCAATTTGCAAGATGGCCTGAAAATGAAGACCCTTATTCCACTAAGTGAGTTTAAAGCTATTTTTAGAAATATGGTAGTTACATCAATTGAACTTCGTTTGCACTTTCCATGAGCTGCTTCAGTTTTAATGTTAATTCTAGTTTTAATATTATTTCAGGCCTTTATGTATTGTCTATTATGTATTGTATTACTGCTGTCTTGGTCAGGAGATTTTGAATCTTAAGTCAGCCCCTGAAAAATATATAAATAAAATTAGTGAATGATGGGACTTTTTCCGTTGTTTACAAATCCTAGATAGAATAATGACATTTGTAAATCTTACTGTTAGTATGAGCTACACAGTAACAGCACATACAAGATAATAAAGGATACTGACCACTGCCATCCATGAATCCATGAATCCATGAATAGGATTTCTACTTCAGTTTTATTTCAGTAAAATTTCAAAGTAACTATACTTGTACTTGGTATTTCAGTGCTATATCCACAGTATTAAGATGTTAATTACAGTAAGTTCATGCCCTGCAGCTACTAAGGGCTGTGATGTCACTGTCCCCGTCCACTTCAGTACAGTGTGATGCAATTCTCTTATCGCCATTGGTGTGTAGCTTTATCCCAGGCTGGCTAACACAATAGGCAGCTAATGCTCAACCAGCCAGCCAACTGGACAGACAGCCAGTTACTGCAGCCCTGTCTCTGTGTCATAGCCAACTACACATGGAGGAAAAATAAACAACCTCAGTGGTGACTACTGGATGGTTTTTGCACATGGCTCTCTGTTTGTGATCTCATTCTCAGCACCTGCGGGCTTTTACAACCAAAGTACACCAAAGTCAGGTAGAGCTGGCCAGAATACAGTTTTTCCTGATCGCTAAGAGACATTTGTTGAAATTTTGCTCCACTTCCAAAAAACCCAAAACACAAGCAAAACTGCACACTCAACTTCTCAAACTTCAAACTCATGCACCCATGCACGCACGCACACACACACACACACACACACACACACACTACAGAATAACCATTAGGCTACTGGTGAGATCAATGCTAAACGCTGTTGTAAATACCTGATACTGTAATAAACAATGATGCTCATGTTTTTTTTTTTTTTCCCCTATAGAACCTCTTTACCTTATGAACACAATATAAAGACACAATACACATATACAATTTAAACAATTTTACTACAATAAAAAAAATCAATCTCTGTAAAAAAGCAAATGTACTGTAAAAATATGCAACGGACAAACACTATCGAGAACTTTAAAATAATTTCCATGTACTTACCAATATAAACAAATGATGAAAAAAAAAGTTTGTACACCGGGCACAGACTCTCATCAGCATCACAGGCAGATGGTGAAAACTCCTCATGGCCTGGAGGAGGCGAACGTTAATACTCCTCTATGCGGTTCAGGAGCAGAGAATAAGCAAGGAGAAAAGATGCTGCTGAATCTTGGGTAGTTATTGAACCAGCAGATGGAAAGAAAGACATTGTCCCAGATGGCTGCTCCCTGGCTCCCTCTGGTCTAGTTGGTATACATGATCTCACAGACCATCCACAGCCATTGAGAAAAATGGAGAAAATTTTTAATTGTCCTCAAAATAAAAGTGAAATAAGTAAAAAAAAAAATAAAAAAAATATGGGGGTTTGAATACACAATAAATACATATCACCACATTATACCATGCATCTTATAATATCAATATCATAAAAACCGTAGGCCCATTTAAAGGGACAAATTATCTATATAACTTTTATTGACCTCTATCAGCGACCAAGGAAGAGCATCATGGTCTCTTACGCAGCTTACAGTTGACCCGTCACCGACACAAATAGCAAAGTCACTCTTTCACAGTGATGATAATGCTGCTTTCTCATTTGCTTTTTTGGCATGAGCACAAGGCTTTTCAATCTTCACAGCTGAAATGAAGTTGCTGGTCACTTGCCAGTAGCGCTGCCCTCCGTTGGTGAACAGCGGAAAAACTGAGGAGGTCAGGTGTTAAAAATGTTGACTTTGGGCAATGTTTATGCTGTTTTAGCGATGTATGTGTGTTTCAGAAACTGAGTTGTACAATATGTGGCTTCACGATTTAATTGCATCTCTACAGTGTTTCTATAGTGTTCTCAGATACTGCCCAATGTTTCCCCATCAACAGACAAACAGACAGGCAGACAAACAGATAGACAGATAATCTTCACCACCCACCCTGCCTGAGGCTTTCTCATTCCCTGTCATGCAGACTTAAGTCTGTGTAACATGAGCATGACAAGCCCTTTCCCCTCGGGCCACCTGACTCTTCCCATGCTCCCCCTGTCAGGGGCTCTTACTGAGGCTGTCAAGGCCTGTCATTCCTATACCTAATGTATTATTGACTCTATAATTATTATTTTTTCTTACAATTTCTTACAATTTAATTTCACATATTTGCAGTGTACAACGTGTTGTCTAGAGCATCTTTTGCTTCACTATTACAGCAATCTAAATTATTCTGCCTAGTTTCAAGACACTGACACCAAATGAACATCAACTCGAAAAAGCTGAACTATGTCACCACCTCTGGAGAATTTTCCAGGAGACAGTTCTCGATGACAGGTGTCCACACGCTGGATCAAGTCAAATTGATCCAATGTGCTGGCACCTCTCTTGAGGAATAGTCTTTTTTCCGGATGTGCATACGGTACATTTTTGTCTGCTCAATGTGTCACAGGGCCAGGACCTCAGCTGGGGGCTGCCACTCTGTCAGAAAGATTATTTGGTTAGCAAGAGATTTGGACATGTACCGGAGATGAGATGCGTGCCGAAATATTAATTTTCATTTTCTACTATTTCCTCCCTTTCCTGTGTTACACTCCCCACCCTTTTTCCTCTCTCTCCCTTACCCCCGTTCCAACTAGGCTGACTCATGACATCAGCCTGGATGAGTTTGAGGATGACGACCTGTCAGAGATTACAGAGATCACGGACGAATGCGGGATGAGCCTCAATTACAATGGCCTGGAGATCAAGGTAAGGCATCTTCACAGCATGTGCTCACTATTTTTGGGAGAATGAGCACAAGGACACATGAATAGAAGTGGTTTTATACTGACAAAGTGTGGTGGACAATTAAGGCACAGTTATTATGAATCCCACTGCAGTTCTGGGCAAGATATGCCCATAAGCACTGTGTTTGGCCAGAAAAGTTGTTGAGTGTCATTTGTGACTGTTATCAAGCTTGGAAGCAAATTTGTACTGAAGTGACACTTGAGTCATGTACACACCTGCAAGTGCTCATTTTGTAAACCTTTATTAGACACAGGATTGTGTTCAGGATATCTTGAACCCAGTGAGGAGCAGGACCCTCCTCTCTGTTGCGTTGTTTTAAACAGCTGCTGCCCTCAGCTCCCTGCGAAGACTAGACTTGAACAAGGCCAGCAGCAATGTGGTTTCTCCTCTCAGCGCTGAGGGACACAGATGCTCTGCAAAACCTTGAGACTGATCGAACATGATTGCTGTGCTGCATCCAGGGAATCCAAGCAATTCGCCAGCAAGTTGTGGTTGTTTACATTCAAGTCCTGTGAAACTTTGAAAAACTATAGAATTTCCTGTAAGTAAAGTTATCTGTCTTGCAGACCCACTAGGCTCCTGGTTTACCTAGTTTTTCGAGCATAGAAATGATTGGTTTATAAATGGAAACTAGAGCATACTGGAAGACTTCAGAGGCAGAGCGATAAACAGAGGAGTGCACAGTGCAAATACACTGTGAAGAGACAGAGTGAGAAAATAAGCAAAGGTAAATATATTACTCTGTCAGATCTCTCCAGCTCTGCTCTCAATGAAGCCATTATCACCTCTTCCATTTACCTCTACCCCTGTAACCACGGCAACAGCAAGATCAATGTCTGTTTTTTCCTCATTTATATAAGCAGATGAGAGATCTGTCTCCTCTTGTTTAGATATGATTCTTTTGGTGAGGTGGGCAACTGACAGATATGATAATGATGCTGATATTATGGAATGTAATTTTTTTTTCAGTTGGATTGACAGTTTTCTCACGCTCTCTCTCTTTTCTTTTCACTCTGCTGTCATCCTAACAGTGTCTTCCTATCCAGGGAGCTCATTACAGGCCAGATTAGTGCATTTTACAGTGTTCTGCTGAAGACCTGTATGTATGTGTATGTGCACATGTATTTGTGTGTGTGTGTGTGTGTGTGTGTGTGTGTGTGTGTGTGTGTGTGTGTGTGTGTGTGTGTGTGTGTGTGTGTGTGTGTGTGTGCGCGCACGCGCGTGTGTGTGTGTGTGTGCATTGATGACTCATTCCTGTGTGTTCACCTCAGAGAATCCGAAATGGCTGCCTGAGTGGCAAACATAAGTACAGGACCACTCTGATAGCATCCACAGGGTGAATAACACTCTCTCTCTCTCTCTCTCTCTCTCTCTCTCTCTCTCTCTCTCTCTCACACACACACACACACACACACACGCACACCACTCTGCACATATGGAGCCTGATGAGCTTTGCTTTGCCCTGTTCTTACTGGTACGAAACGGGAGAGCTGAAAACAGGCCAGTGAGGAATCACAAAACAGAGGCTTGTCAGCACTTTTTACTTTATGCTGCTGACGTCTTTATTAGGACATGAAGTTGGTGATGGTGTTGGACGTCTGTGAATTTGGAGTGGGAGAGATTCTGCAGGGAAAGAGCAGGCTCTGCTGGACAGTCCCCGTCAGAGATGGGGCTACCCCGTCACTACTTATCCTCAACAGGATACTTTTGTGTATTTTATTTGTTTATCAGACTGTTCAGATCTTTTGCTGACACTTCATGAGAAGATGCATCTCACGACTGCATGAGAGCATTTCTAAAGGACTACATCACTTGTGGAGGGCGACATGTTCACTGTTGCCTTGTTTACAATTATAAACAAGTAAACATGTCTTCCCTCAAGGAAGGTGCAGACCCCCATTTGGCCAATCAGTAGCCAGATTCATCATCCCTTCAAGTGTAATTTAAATTGGGTCAGTGGCATACACCCACTCATCCGCCCACTCACAAGCTCCACAATATAAAGGCACATTACCAGTGTGTGTGAATGAGATCACAGCACACAATTACATAACTGTTTTAGAAGTTGCTACTAGTAACCAGTTTGCCAGACCTCATTACCATATGCCCAAAGGAGTAAATTCACCTTTGTCTTAACAGATTTTACAAGGCAGTCATTACACTTAGTTACAGCCAGCAACACCATAACTACAGAATACACTCTCACCAACACCAAATTACAGAGCCTCAGAAAGCACAGGACCAACCGGGCTTATTCATAAATAATTGATGCAGATGTTTCATGGTTAAAGGTGCTGTTGGGGGGAATGGTGGGAATTTCAGTGAAAATGTGTGCAACTCCCCCGTCCCTCCCTGCTGAGCTTCAGTCCAGTCTTTTTTCCACCCACATGCAAGTGGCCTACATGCTTGCAACCGTGACAGAGATACATGCAAGTGAAAAATAACAAAGGTGGTTTTACCTGTGATGCAAAAGCTCTGCTTGCTCAGTGTCACATTTGAAGTCATTCATGTAAGATAGCTCTCGCCATGGCTGCCAGGCTGTGTAAACGGTCTTTGGCAGTGATGGAAAGGAAATATACCCCATTCTGATGGCCACCCCTTTTTTTTTTTTTTAACCATAACACTGTAACAAGGTCGCTGGCTGTGCTTTGTGCACACATGATGTGATTGACAGAGTTGGGATTGTTATTTCTGAAATGTCACTGGTTGCAGCTTAATAGTGACCCTTTTAAAAATTTAGTAAGTGACTATTTTGATTATTGAATCAGTTATTTAACTCAGTACATTTCATTACTTTTTGATTACTTAAAAAAAGTTTTAAACCAGGCAATAAAGCTGAAAAATCCTAAATATTTAAATGACACAAGGTAGACTTCATAATAGTATGCCTACTCAATGCTGATTACTCTCAGTCTTTTATTGAAAGTTCTACCAATACATGTGACATGACTTAATATTGTACTGTTTTGATTTCGATGCATGACCAAAGATTTTGTCTTTCTCGGCTCGTCACAACTCAGCATGCTTAAATTGGCAATGGAAATGCAAATCACATGCTCATCTCTTAGTAGCCCCTCAGCTCAGGTTTGAACTCACTTGGTAATTCATCCATGTGCCAGTCTTTCAAAATTGGTCATTTTAGTTTTGCAGCCCAGTCAATCAATGCATTTTTTTCTCCTGGGACGAAATGTGAGGATGCATCGTCTTTCTAAGTTCTGTCAAAATAAAGCCAGTGTTGTCTCAGATATCACTAAGACATCACGTTTGACAGATGGATTGACACTGGCGGATTCATGTTTATTTCTGGTTGACCCAAAGGAGACGTTGCACCAATTGTAGGGGAAAAAATGTCTTGTTAAAGGCAATTTCCACCCATGGGGTTGATGGGGAAAAAAATGGGTGGGATTAGTGACTTACATTGAGTCTGTGGTGCTGGTAGCACGTTGGCACAGTATTTCGTGCTAGATGGAAGGATACATGTGTTCAGTGGTTACAGCTCCAACAATCTAACTTCTCCTAAAACAACTTATCTTTTTAAAAGTGGGGGAGTGGGGGCTCATGTGCCACCTTGTCAGTCAGTTAGCAGTAAAGTCTACAGTGGCAAATCTCAAAATCTTCTTGGTGGTTGACCATGAAATTTGGTGTCAACATGCATGTTCACAAAAGGATGAAATTTGTCAATTTTGATGACCCTGCGGCCTTCTCTCTAATGGAAATTGTAAAATAACAAAGATACAACAGCAAACAACAAAATTAAATGAGATCCTCAGTGTAAATCACTAATGCAATGTTTTAAATAGTTTAAATGTGTTGTAGTGTTTTGGAATTTTCCTTTGAGAGTCAGAAGTCAGAAAGTAAGACCAGTGAATCAGTCGGTGGGATTGGATTCAGAAAAGTTCATTCTGACCTGCATGGACAGAATCTCTTTTTTATGTTTGACAGCACATGTTGTTTGATAGGAACACACACACACACACACACACACACACAGTGCCACGCCTGTGCTGCACACACAGTGGTGACCTCATCAGTGAGCTCATCATCCCAGGGGAGTTTAGGATGCATCTTATCTCATCAATAATAGACAGTCACATGGAAGGAGCTTCACACACCCCAGACAGGCGTGGTGGCTAACCCAGCAGGGGGCAAATACTGTGTGTGTGTGTGTGTGTGTGTGTGTGTGTGCGTGCGTGTGTGTGTGTGTGTGTGCGTGTGTGTGATTTAATGGGGCCATAGGGAGGGGACAATGTCATGAAAGGGTTAATGTAGTACAACAGCTGAAATACACTGTGAAAGGAAGAGAGATTTGATTTTCCTTGGAGAAATGGGAAATTACAACATACATTAACAAGTCCACTGTGTGGGATGTCTGTGTGTGTGTGTGTGTGTGTGTGTGTGTGTGTGTGTGTGTGTGTGTGTGCGGAGTGTGTGTGTGTGTGTGTGTGTGTGTGTGTGTGTGTAGAGTGGCTATGCATGTCTGAGCATATAAGGCAAATGGATTTGATTATCAGTCATTTGTGTGCAAGCTTGAAAAGTTGTGTGCTGGGGCAGGGTCAGGTGGAGAGACAAGGCAATTACATTAACTGACAGTGCCTGCACCCCCTAACAGAGACACACAACACACACACACACACACACTCTTTCTCTCTCTCTCTCTCTCTCTCTCTCTCACACACACACACACACACACACACACACACACACACATAAACACACACAACAGCAGCAGTGGTTATAAAGAGCACAGGCCAGGGGCTTGTTATTCCACCGAGAGTGCCCTCTATTGTGTTATTGTACTAGACAGAGAGCAGAGCGAGAGTGAGAGAGAGAGAGAGAGAGAGTGAGAGAGAGAGAGAGAGAAAGTCCAGCAAAATACTGACGAGGAGGAAAAGGAAACCTATTACCATGGCAACAGTGTTTTTCTCACCTACTGCACGCGTCAGAGCTGAAAATACATGCAGTGTTGATGCATGAACACAAACACACACACACACACACACACACATGTGCATGCAGCTTTCAAATATACTCTTTCAAACACAAGCTAATACACACACACACACACACACACAAACCACCCCCATGGATACTGCTGACGCCATCTCCTCTACATATTATGGAAACAAAACAGTGAAACTGGTTCATTAGCAAAAACCAGCGTGTGTGTGTCAGAAGAAGAATGATTAATTTTTTACAGAATATAAAGGGTTAATATGTCTATCCTATTGGGGTCATCTGTGTTGTTTGTTTATTTTCATATCCTTTGTGGGTCATTATGCTTTTAGTGTTTATGCCATGTAAAGAGATCACAAACTATCTGCAAGAATTGTAAGTCATTTCATTTTATAAAGTTAAAATGTGACCAAATCTACCAGTGGGAAGAGAGAATGGTTGATTATGACATCATGTATATTAATGCTGTCAAATGATACATTTTTCAATAGCGATAATCACAAGGAAATTTGTGGATTACTTTACTTTCTTGCTTGCCTTTTCACTGTTGTGCAGTGTATTTTGGAAACAACTGTTGCTCTTCAGGGGGTTTATGTGATGAACTCCCCGACATAATCTGTATGTTTTTCAGCCCTTTGTCTTCAACAGCGCTGATGGAAACCCATTTAGCAGCTGCTTCGCTCAGCTTTGTTGTGTTGACAGATTTGCACCTCACTCATTCCACAAGTGTGGTTCAACAGCACCGCTGCTATAGTAACGTTACTACTGGAAGCTCTTGCAGAAACATATGTGTCATTTAGCTGATATTTTAAACCCTTTGTACTCTGGCAGCGCACAACTGCAACTTTTCAGTGTTGTAGTTTTTCCATATGCTCGCAGCTGAATCCATTAGCTGAAATTTCATGGGCTGGAGTGTGGTCATTTTTTAAAGATAGCATGAAGGCAGTAGTGTCATGTGAACGCAGAGACTGTGAGGAATCTGTAAGGATGGAGCGTGTCATGCTAGCTTGTTGTGAAGGCGAGTATTTTTTGCTCCAAATTAAGATAACATTTTAAAACATTTTTTTCGTAAACATGCTTGCACTGAGCAAAACAAGGACACTTTGCATGCCTCTTTATTCCAACCTGTCCTTGATAATATGCTGAGTAGGTTGATGTATTCAATTTCAAGAGTGGTTCCTTTTAGAGGGTCTGATTATTGATGCATTAATCTGTGAAAAGGAATTTAATGGTGATAGTTCAGGTAGTGCCATATCTAACACCTCATGCACTGTGTAGGCAGTTTAAATTAAATTAAAATTGTAGCTTAAAAAAAATAAACAAAAAATACAAAAATTATCAAAATTATATAGAAAATATTCAGTTATATATACAAAAATTATAGCTTGTTATGATTCCTAATGATGCACTTGTAAGCTTGGTGCTAATTTAGCAGCCTGAGTAAGTGAATTAAAGGGAGTGTGACCTCAGATCGTGACTGTTCCGCATGCATTGCTGCACCAGAAAGAAACACCGGTCAAGACACCAGTTTCTGTGCCACCCCAAAACAAACACCGGTCCCAGCCTGGCCACCCAGTGAAAAAATGTCTGGCTCTGCCTCTGCCCTTGAGTCTTCTGGGTTTTCTCCTGTATTTTTATTTTGTTTACAATCACAGCTGTGTTCTTTTGACCATCACATAAAGCTTTGCAATTATGTATTATACTAATTCTCAGTTGAAATGTCACTTGTACCCTTTTTGCACCCAACCTCCGATACTAGGCTTGTGTTCGTGTATGAGACCTGTTGGCCGTGTGGTCCTCCTCCTTGGGCTGCTGTGATTGGACAACAGCCAAGCATCACAGCATCTTCGGGCAGCATCCTCTTGGCCCGTTGCTAAGCCCCTCGTCTCCTAGCAACAGGGCCTAGACTTTTAAAGGAGCCAGCCATAATTGAGGTCATAAAACACAAGGGGACGGGTAGAGTCCACCGCATTAGAGGGGATCGATCTGCAGAGGGTGAAAAGGTGAAAGGAAGGAGAGATGGGCCAAAAAAAAAAAAAAATAAAAAATAAAGAAAATACCCAGACACAGACGGTGGGCATTTAGTGACACAGAGTGATGGGACTTGAATGAGCTGAAAATATGAGCAGTAGGGGTACAGTAGGGGGGGCAAATGGCCTCCTGACACCAGTGTCTTTTGACAGCTCATCACATTGTAGAGTGTAATTTATGGGCACTCATCGTATGGGAGTGGAGGGGGAACAGAGATGGAACAGTCTATGGCTGACAGGAATGGATGGTGATTCAACATTAGATTATTTGTTGCTTATCTTCACTGCTTCTTGAGTGTAACACCCTAAAGTGTGATTGCAAGAGTTCTCTATTTATTCCACTGTAATGTAGTGCCTCTGTCATATAAACACGAAAGCTCCCTACTGGCTGTTTTAATGAATCCTCTTGGTTTGTCCCGATGCCCTAGAAAACAGAAACGAAACGTCATCCTTGGAAATCATCCTTCATTCCCAATGGCCTGGAAAAAAGCTGTAACCCCCCACCCTGTCGAGATTTTAATCCTTTTCCCTAGGATTCTGGCTACTTACCATCTCAGCAACTAACCACCCCCCACATACAAACATATAGAGGACCTCTGCTCTTATATAGAGAAAAAGAGAGTGAGAAAGATTCCTGGCTATCTGTGATTGATGCGCACTGCATACAAATGTGCTTGAAGGGAACACACAGACTATGGAATTGGATTAGCCCCCATTACATTCAGTGTGCTAGCTTAAGACACGCGTCTTAATGCTGGAGTTTCATTCAGAGTCGACACCCGGCCTGGTTTATTTACAGTGTGGTTGTGCATAAATTCAGATAATATTCATTCATATTTAAAGTCCCAGTCACTGATTTGTGTGAAGGCATTTTGAAGTGTATACACAGACTCGTCTGTTTTACAAGGATGTTACACAAATTATTTCCATTTGGCTACTTGGTGAAAACATCAGATCTCCAAAACATCAGCATAACTTAGAAAAGAGCCTTGGTTTTAGCTTGACCACCAGGTATTTTCAGTTCATCCAACAGGTGTTGCGAACGCTTCATTAATCCAAGGGTCATGAAATTTTCTTAATGCATGTAGAGGAGTGTGTGGCACGTAAAACATGAAACAGGAATATTAAAATTTCCAAAGCTGGAGTTGCAATTTTTTTTTTCCTCCTTAGCATTTTTTAAGGGTTAGGGTTATTGTTGTTACGATAACTGTTACTTCAATAACTGTGGTTCACATTATTTACATTTTTTTGTTTATCATTTGTTTGGATTGTAAAATTAAATGTGGATGAGAAGCAAAGGATTATTTTTCTCACAAGGCCTAGTCTCTTTTTGCCTGTTTGTCTTGTTTACTTCATTCTCCCACAGGGATTAAGACTCTGTGCTCTGCTCTGGTACTACAGAGCCCTTCCTCTCCTTAAGTCACTCTGACTGCATTTTGAATATTGTCATTATCATGTCTGCTCATTGTACCACCGCGTGTTCATGTTTAATTTCAGTGTTATCCTCCTCCCTTTATTTGAATAGAGCTGAGTTCTCTGGATTCACACAGCTCCTGATGGAGGCTTCCCCGTGGGTTTGCAGTTTTATTTTCAGCAAATGTTTCCACATGCCTTTAATCAGACGGCTTGTCATTGATATAGAGCTCCTGTGTGCATAAGCTTGATTTTCTGATTAGAGTTTTACTAGGGGATTTGAAGGCAGATGCTGGTATTTTTGGATTGAACCTGGTAATACTCTGTGGTGATACTTTACTATCTTTAATCATTTTCATGTCAAAATAGTTGGCGTGAGAATAACTGTAGAATTGTATTCTTGCCAGGGTGGGAAAGCCTCTGAAATAGCATTTAAACCATCACATGACGCTAAAATTCTCCATGAAGCCGAGACTTATGAAATTAGATCTTTAAGGCAGGATGGCACGTCAAACTTATTGAGTGTTCGAGAAGCTCTGTGATACATTACTACCTTTAAACAAAGAATTAATTTGCAATTACATGAAAAATAGAAAATATACAACTGTGTAGAGAAATGTCATATCAGTTGTTTTCAAGGCTGTTTTTTTTCTGTGTTTGTGGACAGGGAGGAACATTCATTGTATCAGGACTCTGGCAGGCTGATATTTAATAACAAGCTCTGTGTTCATTGGCTCCAGCTCTATTTAGGGGTTGTACAACTTTTATATTGATCCACTTTTCAGTGAGCTACAGATTACGCTGTATTCTGTGTGTGTGTTATCTGATTGTACATGTAGTCAGAGAGTAAGCTTACTGTAATTGGCTTAACAGTGACCCTGCTCTTCATAGTGTCCATCTTAAATTAACTGGCTGCTGCCCGATGAAGTAACCATGTGCTCTGTGTGTGCGCGCGCGCGCGCGCGCGCGCGTGTGTGTGTGTGTGTGTGTGTGTGTGTGTGTGTGTGTGTGTGCAACATGATTCAATGTGTGTATAGCTACAGGGATTGATGTTAGGTGAATACTGGCCCAGTGCCCTTGGACTTCCACCATTATCTCAGTTATACTCATGTTGTGGATCGGTTGTATTGCAGTTAGGATGTCAGAGTGTAAAAGATGGACAGTGTTAATCTTGTCACAAAATTAAAGGGCAACTGCAGCTTTCTAGGACTTTGGCCCATTAATATATAATGACAGGTACAGTAGCTGTCTCCTGTGCTCATGCTAAATCTTCAGCGTACAGTGTGTTAGGTGTGAGCAAACAGGATAAGCCAAAAAGTGAGAAAATTATAACTTACAACAGCTCTAGCATAAGATGGTGGGTTTATTTATTGATGCGTCAGATGTGGCGAGGTATTCTGTGGCTTGCAGATGCCTAACTTTTGAAAACAAAATTTCCATCTTCATCATTAGAGAATTTTTTTTTTTTTTACAAATAAAAAAAACAGTGCAAGAACTGTAGCTGCCTGGCTAACTCTGTACTTCTTGTGTAAACAAAGCAATTGAAAGTGCTTTCTGTTGCTCACTTTTAACAATCCATCCAATAACATTTTTTTATTTTACTAAAAAATCCATCTTCATACTTTCAATTCTGTAAGTTGCCTAAAATTACAAAAATCCTGCCTCACAATGATGACAGTCCCAATGATGATTGAAATTATTATTTTTTTAAGATTATAATATAATGAAAAAGGGAGGAAGCAACTATATCATCATCATTCCACCATCAACACTGATGAAAAGAAAACTGTATTGTTTTTTTGTTTTTGTTTTTGTTTTTTTTTAAATAAAGACAAGGTTGAATATAGAGTTTAATAGCAGAAAGGAAGGAAAATCTTCAAATGTTGTGAATTTAGTCTATTCAGTGATTTGAAAAATGCCATGAAAATGAACAGTGGATGTGGTCATTAGTGATGCAACAGTATGGAATGACTGTTAATGGGAATAGTCACTGTTGGTCATTACTGGAGGTAAATGATGGAGACACTCATGCTGGGAATGATCTCTCTCTCTCTCTCTCTCACTCACTCTCTCTCTCTCTCTCTCTCTCTCTCTCTCTCACACACACACACACACACACACACACACATCTTTCCATCTTTTCACACCTGACATTAGACTGCATCTCCACATGCATATCAAGTGACCACTTGTGACCAGATCTCACTTTCCTGCCCTATAAGCAGATGAACACATATCATTTCCATTTGCTGAGATCAAATGCTGAAGGTTTTTTTGAGTGGAGAGAGAGACGGAGAAAGAGAGTTTTATTGTTATATCCACAGCAAAATAGACGGTTAGTGAAAGGATAAAAGTAAAAGTAATGTGGTATTTAATAGGCGACAGGCATTTAACAGAAGGAGGTATTCTTGCTTGCTTCGGCCTCATTTTAATGTGTCAGTAGCTTATGATGTGTTTCATATTGGTAAGTTATTACAGGCTCAACCTGATCATGTCAGTTCAGGCTCAGATTATTTAATTATTCCTGCGGGGTTTGACAGGGGCATGTTTTCCACTGTGGTGAATAAATCATCCTAAACCTGACATTCAACTTGAATGTTTGAATGTGCAAGTGAGTGGAGTCTCTCAAATAAATAAATAACTAAATAACTAAACCCAGAGGATGGTGAAACAAGTGTCAGGTAGAGTGAGTTTTTATTCATTAAACAGCTGCTTTATAGTCGACCTGCACTTCAGTTTGCATTTGGCCCATCAGCTGACAGTTCAGCTGCACTGAGCAAAATCAGGTAGGAGATTTTTGGCCAGTGTCAAGGGTGTTAGGCTGGACCAGTGCTTAAGACAGAGGACATCAGGTGACTAGGCCGTCCTTTAATGTAGCCTGGGACACATGTCTGTTTACATGTCAAATGCGATGAGGACAAGAGTCCCAGGCAACCTCTGAATCTGGCCTGAGCGATGACTCATCGGCCTGAGCAATCATTGAGGACACTTTGGGTGTTGTTTACACCTCTACTTAGTGCTGACCACTTGTGATTGGATCATCCGGGATGCATTTTAATGCCAGGTGGAAACAGGGCCTCAGATGTAGGGCGAGGAATTAGAAAATGGTGCCCACAACCCGGGCAGCTGTACATGTTAGCTTTTGAGCCCCTTCTCTCTCTCTTGGGAAATAAATTGCAGGGGGTGAGGGTGATTGAGGTGGGGGGTCCCTCCTGTTGTTGTCTTTGTGTATGCAAGGCGTATGAACAACAGGCAAGGTATTCAGGCCTTAGAGAGTGGTTTACAGACATATGAAGGGACATCTTTGGCCAAAGCTAGGGCAAAGAGCAAGGCACTTTGAGACTAGAGTGGAGTCAGGAAGGAATTAAGGTACCTGGACTTGGATGGCTGGATCAGGAAGAACCACGAGGACGTTGTACCCAAAACAGTCTCCACGCTGGGAAATTGGCAATGGCTTCTCCCTAAAGTATCATCTAAAGGGCAGACACTTATTTTCAGCAGCTTGGTGGCTTTGTCATTATGGCACAGACTTGCTGTGCTAAACCCTCCTGCTGGCTTCTTATAGGATCTACAGAGGGGCTTTGTAGATTTTTTCTGGTCCATTCATCACTGGCTTAGACCTGCAGTTCAATACGGTACAGGAGGGGCTCAGAGGCTGGTGGACCTCGAGAGCAGGCTGCCTTTAGACCCCAGGAGGCTTAAAGACTACTGTACTCTGCTGATATCTGCTGGCGGGGACACTGCATTGACACTGCTGAGGAGGGCAGGTGGTTTGAGGGCAGACTGCTAGTGTCTCCTGATGAGTGAGGGGGACCTGATTTTCACAGGATTTCCTACTATCTACACCTTGGTTTTTAAGAGCTTAGCATCTGCTCCAGCCTATACAAGGAGGCATGGAGCCAGGGGTGTAGGTGTAGGAAGAGACGTTTTTTTCTGCAACCCACTCATTCCAGTCGAGCTGATCCATTCAGGAACCCTGAAGAGCTGCATTGCGAAGGCAGGCATCGCAACAGTGGGCCATCCGAGACAGACTGTCAGTGTAGGGTGGAAGACACCTCAGGGAGTTTCTCTCCCTGTTAGTGTCAGCTGAGACTTAAGGCTGGCAGGGAGACGGGGGGAAGCTGCTGTCATTTGCTACTCCAAGGAGTCCTCCTGGGGAGTTCTGACAATGTGAAGGGGAAAGCCTTATACACAGCTGCAGTGAAGGTTAGTAACATCGGAGCGCTACAGGTCGGGGAGCATCAGTGGCAGGAGAGTCTGAGGGGGCAGACGATGGCAAGGTTTAGGTGCAGGGTGTTTTACACTGTAAACCCCCGATACCAAAAAGAAGAGGGGGATCTACAGTGGAGGGTGTTTCATGGGGCTCAAAGTTTTTCTGTTTCAAGTAGATAGGAATATGGCTATCCTTTCTGTAATCTACCTGAGACTGTTATACATGTGTTCACTGAATGTAACTGTGTGTCATTCTTACTCATTCTTACTCATGTGGGAAATGGGAGTTCTTTTTTTCTGTGAGGCTGTGCATTCAGGGACAATTGTATTCTGTGAAAAACCAAACAAAAAGTGTGCTGCTGAACTTTCTGTTTGAGCAGGCAACACTGGCTACTTGGCTCACAAGAAGGAATAAAGTGCAGGGCTGTGTTACTGTTGAAGGGGCTGGTCTCCGCACACCTTTGGGCTGAATGTGCTTATTAGAGTCTGGTAAATGCGACTGGTGGATTTCAGAGGGTCTGATGAATAGACGGAGCCTTTTGTACTGTGGGAGAGGAGGGTCTCTGTATATACATCTGAATGTGACATGCTGACTATGTTTTGTGTGTGTGTGTGTGTGTGTGTGAGTGCACATGTACAGGTCTGGATGTGTGGGGGGGGGGATATGTGCTGTGTTTTGTTTGATATGTGGCTAGCATAAGGTTCGTCTGTGAGGTGTGATCTTTTTATGGTTTACTCAGTGGAATGGGTAGGAGTTGTATGTGGTGTTCATTTCTCTCTCTCTCTCTCTTTCTCTCTCTCTCTCTCTTTCTCTCTCTCTCTCTCTCTCTCTCTCTCTCTCTCTCTGTCTTAAGCGGCTCAGCGTCAGCAGTGAGTGTTACAGGCTGAAGACACAGCAGCCTCTAATTGGCCAGCTTGCTCCCCTCACCCCATCCACTCTTCCCGTCTCCAATCCTCTTTCTCTGCCTCTCTCTCCCTCTCGCTCTCTCTCCCTGACTGACGTCTCCTTCCCTCCAATCTGTGCAGGGCCACGTGAGGCGAGGGACCAATAGCATGTCAGGACGGGCAGAGCTGGGCGCCGTTGGCCAGCTCCAGGCAGAGATGCTGCATTTGGACCTCATCGACGGGGCTGACGGTTACCGCGGTGACAAAGAATCATCAAAAGCACCTGCCGTCGCACCCCCGCCAGTCAGCAAGGACCCTGTAGCACCTGTTACCATGGATACCTACCGGCCCAAGAGACCCACGACCCTTAACCTCTTCCCTATAGTGCCTCGCACTCAGGTGAGTCTGAATCAACCTTATCCTCTCATTCCTCTGCTATACCTCTGCTGCACCCCATGACCCCTAATTGTTAACCCCAGTTAGTGACAGCTGAGCGGCTATTGATCAAACAGCAGAGGGAGGGGAGGAACGGCCTGGGATGTGTCAGACATGCATGAAGCAAATTCACATCGTGCCTTACAAGGGAAGATTTCTGCCTCCGTGGGCTGTGTCCGTTTCTCCTCACACACAAATGTGACATTCAGAAAACAACACCCTGTCTGCATGAAAATGTGAATGCAAACCTGTGGTGACATCACCTCTGGATTCACTACAGTTGTTTCTCTAACAGGGTGTGTTTTCTATACAGAACAATGGGTGGGATTGTAAGGCGAGAGAGAAAGAGAGCTGCTTTTTTTTTTTGTTGTTTTTTTTTCTTGGTGCCATCTCCGTTTGTGTTAGGCTGCTGCCAGAGCTCGTGACTGTGTGTGTGTGTGTGTGTGTGTGTGTGTGTGTGTGTGTGTGACAGTGTGACAGTGTAAGTGTATGCTTTTGAACATCAAACATTTGCTCTGGATGTTGCTAGCCCGAGACGGGAGTATAGTAACTGAGCCTGACCCAAACCCAACATGCATTCTTTTATTTTGTGTCCAAACCTGATCCAATATATGTTGCCTTCAGCATCGTCACGTAAACTCCAGCAGAACAGACGGTGGGTCTATCATTATTCGCTAAAATAACGCCGACGTGACCAAACCTGACCATTTTTGTCCAAACCGATGGGTCCTGATGGACTTGGGTCGGGCATCCACACTCTACTTTACATAGGATGATATTACAAACTCTGTAAGATCTAATAAATATGTTATATTCAGCGCATTCCAGGACATACATAGTGATGAATGTTGGATTTTTTGGCGCTCAACCTGCCTCATATTTATTCCTCAGTTACTACAGTTCCCAGAATACTTTTCAACAACCCCTGGAGCAGAGGTTTGAACTTGTTGCATTCAGCTGCGTGTGTTACATGTAAGTGAGGAGAGAAACGGCATCACTAAGAGCAAGACAGTGAGAGTATTTTTCCAGTTTAGGAAAAGTGACAATCACCCTCCTACTCATAGTAAAGTCTTATGGCTACATTGCATTCTGGTCTGTCCTATGGCTGAAGAAACTGGTATCTCTGCCTCCTCTACAGTAGATTTCTCCCTGTATGATTGCTGAAAGTCGCAAAATGGCGGCTCTAAAAAGAAGCCCTTGCTCTTTGATTGTGAGGGACTGACACCAGAAACCTGTCATTTATTGTAGATTTTGTAGATTGCTGAAACATTTTCTGCTATCAGACTCCACTGTAGCTGCTGGAGATATCTGCAATGTACTGTAGTGCCACATGCTCTGTGTTTGAGCAACAATAAAACAGACTCCAAAATGCATGGCCCACACCCAATAGCTGTTTTTAGAAGTGTTTTAGGGTCCATTTGACACACCACAAGAGCTCTACCGGCTCCAACACTTTTAGGAATGACAGAGAAATAATGACACAGGGGTCAACCAGCCAGGGGAGACAGAGCTGAAATGAGATGAAATGAGTGCTGTTGATTTCAAGGCAGATTTCCTCTGACAGTGTACTGTAAGGAGAGAGAGACAGAAAGAGAGAGAGAGAGAGAGAGAGAGAGAGAGAGAGAGAGAGAGAGAGTTCTGCACGCTGCTGGATGGCTCTTTCCAGGTCAGTGAATTGGTGAAAAAGCAAAATATACATTTGGCTTCGCATCATTTGGCATGAAGAGACAGTGAGTTGTTGTGAGTGAACAATAGTAGCTTTGAGCGCAGTCGCTGGCCAGGATTCAACCGAGAGTTAAAAGACCGATACCTACAGTTTTTGATTAAATCTGCTTCAGGGTTCTGTATATTTACATATGACCCTTTTCATGCACAAAAAAATTATAAGATTCATTATTTCCCTAAAAATTTCTTCTTAATAAAATCACTAACTGTGTAGTTTACGATCCACAGAGCTATTACCCTGCACATTAGCACCGTTTTGGATGCTCCTAAAACACATCAAATAATGAGCTATGGAAATGGCATTCGGTCAGTTTGTAGCTTGATGCTTTGGCAAAATTGTTTTTGAAACGTAAACGCCAACAAAGCCATTGAATTGAATTGAATTGAATTGAATGGGACTGTGACTGCCCATACCATGGAATAGAAAATGTACAAGTAGTGTGCGCCCTTCATGCAACATATTCATTCACAGCACCTCTTTGCACAACCACAAGTATGTAAAATCGTAAATTTTGGCATCAGTAAGCCTTCCCTGTAGGTCATATCTGTGTGCAGGTTTTTTTGATTTCTCCATACTGTACGTCTGAATAGTCAAAGCCCTCCTCTACATCAACCAATGTCATGTGCATACAGGAGCCCTACAGTCCAAGCTGTCATTGCATAAGGTTGAATGGGACTGGCAGGATGGTGAGGAGGGGTGGGCAGACATCCCACAAAGGAAGATTCCCTGACTTTAATCTGAGCCCTGTGCTAATCCTTAATCTGACCTGGGTGGCATACTCAGCCTGTCCATGTAACTGCAGGGGCACAAAAGCTCTTTGAGCTACAGCAGCAAATATCAAGGATTTGGTAAGAAAGGGGCATCACGTTTTGGCAGAATATGAGTATTTTGTATCATTAGGAAGGGTTTTTTTTTGTTTGTTTGTTTGTTTGGTTACTGAATATCAGTTTATCATTTATATTTTATCAAATATTCCAAGTGGCAGTTTCCCTTGCCTTAATTGTTTTCGGTGTCATGCTCTGATGAGAGGTGATCATTTTTCCATCCTAAAACTGGAAGAATGATGTGCAATATCAACATTGTCATATCCACAATATGTTTCTAGGCAACATATATGCCTCCATCTTGTTGCTTTTGTCTCTGTACTTCCGGTGCAATCTCTAGCAATAGATCTTTGACCTTTCCAAGTCTGTCAGTTTTGAATAAGAACAGACATGGACATATTGGAGCCAGATGTCCCTTTTTTGTCTGTGTATATAAAAACATTTGTGTAGAAATATGTGTGTACTTCTGTACAGATTTAGGTATGGCTATGTTTTGTTAGGTTATGATTCTGTGGGAGCTGCTGGGCTCGCCTGATTATAAATACCAGTCACCTCTCGGTGTTTGATGTATTTGCCTGCCAAAAAAAAAAAAAAAAGACAGAGGAAGGGCAGCTTGCCCAAAATGTCTGTGTGACAATAAAGAGCGTTATTTGAGTGCTCTCCTGAATTTGTAGCTATTTTTGATTTTTATTGAGGATCCACCACCCACAGTATTAAAAGATTTTAGTGTGGGTTGAGCCAGTTTTGGTCAGCGATGGTAAAAACAGAAAAAAAGGCCAATTTTGCTGTAAAACCTTGATATTTACATGAGGGATTTGTATGGATTTGTTTGTGTGTGTGTGTGTGTGTGTGTGTGTGTGTGTGTGTGTGTCCTGCATACACCCTTGCTAGCCTCAGATGCAGCCATGTGGCGTAACAGTTTTCTAAAAGTTTTAAAAAGTATCTTTCTGGGGCGACTTAGCAACTTAGCAAAATAGGGGAAAAGTTGCAGCCATCTGGCGTTAATGATCAACTTGATCAGGGGTGGAAAATTTCTCTCCATGCAACATTGCTAAATTTGGTGTAAATTTTGCCACCCTGGATGGAAATCCTAGTTATTTTCAGTGTGCAGTGTCAACCAATCAGAGGTCACCTAATAACGCAGGACATGTTACACACACCACCACTGGGCATGGAAAAGTACACCCATAAGCACACAGACAAAGATTGTAGGCAGTGCTGCATTAGTCAGCGCACATTTCTGTAATAACGATTTATGTGAAAGTAGCAAATTAAATTTATACTCACACACAAAACACAATAACAAAAATGATTTTTGATTAGAATATTTATTTCACAATTGGAATTGCAGGAGGGGCGGTGCCCTTAATGGACAACACGCCTCTGCTCAGACGTCTGCTCGACAAGGTCATATCCTGTCAGAGATGCTTAAGTCTGGGCTCTAGCTCTCTCAGTCATTGCTGTAACACACACACACACACACTCACACATACGTGCACACACGGTCATTCACTCACACACAGATCTTTTGAATCACAGCTCGTCACTACATGATGTTTCCAGCACACCGACGTGTCACAGGTACAAAAAAAAAAAAAAAAACCTCCCTCCTTAGATCACATACAGCGATGTTTCGTGGAAAAAATTCACAAGTGATGCCATTATCTCCCACCTGCTGCATGACTGCTGGCGTTGCCATGGTGACAGACCCTCTGTGCCTGGCGCACGGATGGGAGTGAGTCAGCGAAGGGGGTTGGTGGGTGGACAGAGGAGAAGCAGGAGGAGGAGTGGATCTTATTTTAGACGACGCATCATCGCCACAAGCTCTGCAGGAGTTTCCACTTCTCCACCCATCTGCTAACATCCTCCTCTCTTTCTCTCTCTCTGTCTCTCTTCCACGTTCTCACTTCTCTGTTTTTCTGCTGCTCTTCACACACACTATGCAGGGTAGGAACTTTTTTTTTTGTTGTTGTTCTGGGAGCGTTTGTCCCCCCCTTGATTTGATTTTGAGTGGCATTTCAGTCCTTTTCAGAAGGCAGTGTTATTGAAAAATCATACATTGGCAATAAACGGTTTGTGGCACTGAGATTGTTTTGTAAGATCCTTCCCACTGCTAGAAACTTAACAGTCCATCTTCTTCTTCTTCTTCTTCTTCTTCTTCTTCTTCTTCTTCTTCTTCTTCTTCTTCTTTAATTTGTTCTTGTGGTCTGGTCGCTGCAGTGGTTTGTGTTGGTCGGCAAGTTTATCTCTCCCAGATTGCAGTGGAAAGAATTGCTCAGTCATAGAATATAGGCTCTTACGAATCAGCTGCACTGCCTCACAGGGGACAGTGGCTATATTTACATGTACATTTTTGACAGCTCAGTAAATAAAATGTGAATAGGGTCAAATGAAAAAAAAAAAAAAAAAACATACTCTATATCAGCTTGTGGGGCCATAAATGTGCTGTGTAGCTGCTCATGCATGTCATTCAGTTTTTATTAAAATGCAAATAAAACTAAACCACATGTAGTTACTAACGCACAAATACATATATACTATACGTCTATAATGTCATTGTGCTTGTGATTATGTGTGTGTGTGTGTGTGTGTGTGCTTGCACAGTATGCATTCATCTTAGAGCCCAAAAATGTAACAAGAGTTGTACAAGAAACAGTCTGCCCTTCCTACTGTCAAAGTGCCCTTGAGCAAGGCACTGAACCCCGACCTGCCCCAGGACAAGTGCATTGTACGAAAGGACTACGGCACCGAGTTGACCTTCCCTGGATAAATGAGGATTTGAAAAGATTTTTAAGGATTCATCCAGGAAGAAACACAAGCTCACAGTTTTGTACCCAAGAGTGAAATGGAGCCGAGGGGAGGGCCCTGGAGGAGTATCATGGTCTTTTGGAAACTGGTGCTCCCCCATCCCGCACCACCACCCCACAACTCCTACTGTCTAAGGATGTGTGTGTGTGTGTGTTAATGTGTGTGTGTGTGTGTGTGTGTGTGTGTGTGTGTGTTGCCAGTAGCTTGGGAAAAGGTCTGGTTCCCTTTAAATGCACACCACGGAGCACAGACAAAAGAATCCCTGGTCATTCAACAGAGTAAAAGCTTTGTTTTGTGTGTGTGTGTGTGTGTGTGTGTGTGTGTGTGTGTGTGCGAGAGAGAGAGAGAGAGAGAGACAAAGAGAGAGAGAGAGAGAGCAAGAGAGGACTGAGAGAGAGAGAAAAAAAATTGTGTACACTGAGTTTCAGTATCCAGAACTCGTTCATCAAGCCCCTCTCTCTCTCTCTCTCTCTCTCCCTCTCTCTCTCTCTCTGTAGTTGCATCTCCCCGACTCTTTTCTCATCACTTCCTTCCTTTTCCTTCTCTTTTCCTTCTGCATTTTGACAGGACACATTAAACAACAACTCCCTGGGGAAGAAATACAGTTGGCAGGAGAAGGTTTCCCGCTCATCCTCCCCTCTGAAAACAGGTGAGTTATCCTCCCATCAGTTTTTCACATCAGCAGGCCGCCGGCTCGTACCATCAGCACTGGGAGGGATGGGCGTGCTGAATGTGCACATTTCACTGATGATAAGTGGGAAGTGTAAAGCCAACTGTTGCCTCTGTTACTCCTCCTCACACCGTTCCATTCCCATTCGTGTGACAACTGAGCGTCTGTGAGTTGGATTGAGTCTGGCAGACTTTTCTGGCCACAGTCGGTGTTTTTCTCGGGGTCTGATCCTCAGGGACAGTGCTAAGGCTTGGATTATGCTATGCTAAGCTAAACAGAGCTAGCCAAGGCAATGCATGTGTCTGCGTTAGCCAGCTGGGGCTTAGCTAGCTGGGAGCTGTCACAGCTCATTGCTGCAGCTCTTTTCAAAGCGTCACGTGAGGCGAGACAAGGCAGACGCACTGCCAACTTACCAGTGTCGGGCTCATTGCTCCAAAAAGTGGTAACATTCCAGTAGCAATTCTTTATTCATTATTGTCCTGCAAGCGGTAATTTGCAACACCACTTGTTGAATTACATTTTATGTTAGTCATTCTGTCCTTCCTTCAGAATTCAGGATAAACCCCGTGGCCTCACCTGGGCATGAATGATCAGGGATGCCAGATAGTGTTGGTGCACCATAACATCAAAGTATTAGGAAAGAAAAACTTTAATGCCCACTTTTATGTCACCTGAAAGACAGAAAAGTATTTAGGGGATAGGATGTAGTTTTTGGATAAATCAACATCAGAGGCAGGTCATTTCTACAGGAACAAATTGATTTATTTATTCATTTATTTGTCTGCTAGTGTGTTTGTTTATTTTCACTGGTAACTATAATATTAGTGGTAAAATTCAAATTGAAAGTGCAACTGGTAGAGAGAATGTTCAGAGTTTTTACTGTATACAGGCATTTTTTTCCTTTCTGTTTATATCAAAGTGGAAAAAAGAAAACAGTTGCAGGCAAATTCGGGTTGTCTGCAGATCCTGAGAAAGCCTTAAAACTTTGAGAAGACTTGAATATAATAACCTAAATTCAAGGCCTCCAAAGTGGACTTTTACAGGCCTGCTCTAAGCTAAGACAAGAGTTTGTTAATGTCATTTTCACATTCATTTCAGTGAAAAACTGAACAACTGAATTAAAGATTGAGTGTGAAGTAACTTGCAGACTCATTGAACTTAGCACAGCTAATATGCAAATGAGAATCCATACTTACTTGATCCTCACAACTGCAAACAACTCAGGCCAGGTAAATCCCTATAGTTTGCAGATTTAAGGAGCAGCCAGATATTCAGCAAAATCTTCCTGAATTTGAACAGAAAAAACTGAAACAAATTCTGATTATCTACTTCCCAGGGGCCGTTTTTTTCTGAATATATATAAAAAAAGATTGATTGTTAAAGAAAATGCAGCTTTACCGTAATGATACATTTCTTCTCTTTATTCATTACTTCTCATTAAGGAGCAGACATGATTTTCAGGAAATTATTTGCTCAACTGCTGTAAAGTGTGTTGAAGTGTGATCGCACACAGGTACAAAGACGTGTCATGTTTCAGCTCAGACTGACCTGAATTTGTCTCTCGGTGACCATAACGCTGCAGGAAAAATGACAACGTCACTGTTAAGACATTCATTCAGAACTGTGGTCTTACAGCCCGGTGCAAGATGCTTCCATATCCAAACCGTGCTCAGAAATGTTTAATGCAAGGACTTCTGGCGATGGATTATGACATAATATGTCAATCACATTTCCTTGGCTGCACTCTGAATTTGATGAGTAATGGGGATTTAGCAGCTTAATCCTGACATGTGTTACCTAACCATTTCCACTTTGCTATTTCTCTTTTCTCTTCCCCCCCATTTGTCTGTGTGTGTGTGCGTTTCAATGTTTTGAGTGTGCTTCCCGTACATGTTTTTGCTTGCGTGTTTTTGTTCTTTGTGTATGCCATATGTCTGCATACGTCGCCACGTCCGTCGTCATGTGTGTTTCTGTGTGTGTGTGCTGGTCGTGTCTGGACGCCTGCGTCCGGCTGTGTCCGTCTATGTACGTGTTTTCCTTTTGTGTGTGTCTGGCCTTTGTGTGCACGTGCATATTTGTGTCTGTGTGTGTTTGTGCCACCGTGTCTGTGCTGCTGTGTGCGTCTGCTCCCCCTGCAGGCGAGCTCACCCCTCCGCACGAGCACAGCTGCCTGAGCGACGAGGACAAGGTGCAGGGCGGCGGCGCACAGACCAAAGACCGCGGCACGTCCACCGACGCCCCCTGCAGGCACAACCACACCTCCGGACACACGCACGGCTCGTCCACGGCGGCCGGAACGCGCTCCAAGCTCCAGGAGAAGCCTCCCGCACCCCCACCTCCCCAAAACTATACGCCAGCTCCTCTGCACCCCGTGGGGAAGGTGGATGGAGGTGGGCACCACCGAGAAAGGATCCGCTACCACACGGATGTTCGACTAGAGCCCACGGAGGAGATCTATTTGACTCCCGTGCAGCGCTCGGCCGATCCGCTTGACCCATCCAGCGAGCAGGACCAGCCTTTCTTGTCCCAGCAGACCGAGCAGGGCCGCATGTCCATCAGCTCTGACACGGAGGGTCCGCCCCCCTACCAGCCACTCCCAGACCGGACAAACCCCTCCATCCATGAGGAGGACGAGGTCTACGTCCCCCCGCCTTCTTATGCTTCCTGCGTGGAGTCCCTCATCACCCCGCCCAGCATGGCTCCCTCTGCCCCTTCAGTCCCCTCCTCCCTTGCCTTGGACCTCAGCCTGAGGGGGGCGGGAACAGGGGCGGGGGCCGTGCTAAGGGCCGGAGCAGGGGTGGAGTATGTGGACGCCACTGATGACACCTATGGGGGGGAGGACGAGGATGTGGACAGGGTAATGATGGATGGAAGGATGAGGAAGAGGGGAGGGAGGGGGGAGGATGGTGGCGATTCAGGTGGAGGCAAAGCCATCCCGCTACGGACTTCTATGAGCTCAGAGGCCAGTGGCCTTTCATACGACTCAGTCAAGTACACCCTGGTAGTGGACGAACACGCCCAGCTAGAACTGGTCAGTCTCCGGCAGTGTTACCAAGGCTACAGCGATGACAGCGACTCAGCCACCGTCTACGACAACTGTGTCTCCTCCCCCTACGAGTCGGCTATCGGTGAGGAGTACGAAGAGGAAGAGGAGGAGGAGGAAGAGGAGGACGGGGCTCGAGTGGGAGGAGTGCGGAGAGAGGCCACAGCCTGTCTTTCTGAGGACTCCACCCCCGAGGCAGACATGCACTTCTCCAAGAAGTTCCTCAACGTCTTCATGAACGGCCGCTCTCGCTCCTCCAGTAAGTAGCACTGTTCAGTTTCACAGTGTCCACACAACAGCATTTTAGGCATAGTATCAGTATGTTTGTAAGTGTGTATTTGTCACTTACTGAAATGTGACGGACAGATTTTCCTTGCAAAAAAAAGCCCAAGATAGACCAGTGCACTGCAAATAGACAAAACATAAGCAAAAGACAAAACACAGAGACACTCAACGCAACACCAGCAACTGGCAAAATATGCATCCAATTGACAGCAACACCCAACAATACAGAAACACACTGCAAACAGAAAACTCAAGCACATACAGAAATGCTGCAAAATGTAGACGACGCAACAGAATGAAAACGAAACAAAATGGAATTTATAAAGCGTTTCCTCGAATTTATAGGAAAGCTTGTTATTCAGTTTCTTATCCAGTAAATCAACTGGATAAATCTTAAGACGTGGTAAATGAGGAGTGTCATTAGAATTTTTTTTATATTTCTAATTGACATGAGCAAATCATGAGGCAGATATCATTATTTATTTTCTATTTTCTCAAAGTGAACTTATACTATTTCCCCCCCAAAAATGTATTATATGAAAGAGCATCACTGTAACTGTCTCTGTCAAGGACAATACCTTTTTCATTCCAGTCTATCTTAAATAGAGATATGAATGATTCTGTTGTATGCCTATGCATATTAAAACTCATTTGTGGAGGCCTGACAGCCTAATGGGAAGTTTATCAATCTCCAGATGCATTTGGGACGACATCCACTTAACGTGAGCTAAACAATTAAGTTCAGTTCTGTTTAAACTTTTATATAACATTCAAGTTCAAGTGTAGATGTATAAATGTTGCATTTTAATGTTAGGTATACCCATCAGCTCTAATGACTTCAACGGACAACTTAATGTTAATTCTTTCTTTTTCCTTTCTTTTGAAAGTCTTAATAAAATCCATCAGTGCTCCCTGGTGTTTCCTATGAAGTGTCTTCGAGAAACATTTCCGTTTTGTTCTACCTTTGTTCTGTTGTCTTCATTTTGCAGCATTTCTCTATGTGTTGTTTGAAGTGTGTTTTGCATGTTTTCTCAAGTTGCAGTGCGTTCGAAGGTCGACTGCAGTGCGGATCCTTTAGATACGACTGACAAAACATGAAAAAGGCACGTAATCCATCAGCGAGTCAGTCCAGCAGTGCTGACCATGAAATTGTGTGTTTTTTCCACATCTTGGGTCAGTTGAGTCTAAAGCGTCCCCACTCCACTCGACCATCTGCAAATGTTTATACTGCACCTTCAACACACTTACACCAACACTAATATACAAGATAATTTTAAATACTATTACCAGAATACATTTGATAATACCAGACTTAGAAATGTTCCCAGATTTGTGCTCTAACCAGGCATGAAGCACAACGTTACTGCACGCTGTTGTCCCGTGTAATTCCCTTCCGACATGACAGAGCATCAAATGCTGCCAAGTTGAAGTGGTGGTGTGGTGGAAACGGCTTAAAGCAGCTGCACAGTGAGGCGCAGCCACCATGAACTCAGCAGGACATGCATGTTCATGAGGAGCTGGAATGTAGTTTTTGAATACTGATATTCCTTTACGACACTGCTTTATTATTCTGAATTGTAATCTGCTATTGGCTTTCTGAATGGACCAAAAATTACATTATGAAAGGAAGCACACCCAGTCTCAATCTGATGATACAAAATCCTGTTTTCTAAATTAAAGACAAAAGGCAAAATATTACAGTCTCTCCTCAAATGAGTTTTGAAACCAATTTATTTGAATGTCATTTGAGAATTAGGCCACATGAAATTCAGTGAACGTTAATTTGATTGTTAAGCATGTGATTTTACATGTCCGCAGATGCTGTTATACATCAATATTGAAATGATTTCTTACGGCTATCAGGATGTCCATTTCATTTACATTACCCAGCCCTTCTTGTAGGTTTTGTAAATGAAAGCCTTGAAAATCTGCAGCATTTTCTCAGTACTGTGCTCATAGCAAAAACCCAGCTACACATTAGCTTGGCTTGCCGGGTTGCGAACGCCATGCTAAAACAGTCTTTGGTTCATTGGCTTTTTCTTCTTAATCGTCTTTGCCTCTCAGTTGTCCAGAGGAATCAATCACCCAGTCGAGAATCTGTGAAATTTGTTTACATGGAGACAACGCTGCAGACAGAGAGAGAGAGAGAAAGAGAGAGAGAGAGAGTAAGGGTTACTGGTAGGAATGAGCAGCAATGACCTGTGGCAAAGCAGTGAGCGGCATGAAGGAATGGGTGATTTTCTAAAGCTTGTTGTTCCCTGAAGTGCCTCAGCACAATATCCTAAATATGCACTGCTATGTGCATTTTGGTTGCATAATAGCAGCCAGTTTACAATGCCTCAACAAATCATGGTGGCGTAAGGAAGCTGCTTTTCTCTGTACAACTAAACCCTCAGGTTTACTCATAAAGGGGCGTCATTGTGGCCGATATCTTTAGACAGACTGTCTCAACACTGGAAATTCAGAGGTTCAGTCCTCACAGCAACTAATGTAGAGTCCACCAGCAGCCGTGCACCACCCTAGACACTCACTGTTGTGGATAAAAGCGTCTAAACTAAAACTAAACAAAATACCTGAATTTTAAATGTATTTTGAGCCTTTGCCAATAGTAATTTTATGTACATGTGTACATCATATGTACACATGTACATTTACATAGACATATTTCATCCTACTCATTTTTAATGTCATTTCATAAGCACGTACAGTGGTGAGAGAGTTCATTTAAAAGTGCTCTCTCATACAGTGGATGGCATTTGTAATGCATCATGAAGTGCAGCAGAGTTCAATCCACCCAATTATTGGCTTGATGGAAACATCACAGCAGGTTTTCTGAATCTGGGCACTTAGCTCAGTAAAAAAATAGCGGTCTAACAGCAGGGCTTAACATTTTGAATTTAAAACAATCGCAAAACAATAATTTTGCTTTGATTAATCAATTTATGTTA
This sequence comes from Myripristis murdjan, assembly GCF_902150065.1. NCBI lineage: Eukaryota > Metazoa > Chordata > Actinopteri > Holocentriformes > Holocentridae > Myripristis > Myripristis murdjan. The sequence goes on along the minus strand of NC_043982.1, from coordinate 32,978,258 downwards.
CCATTTATTTTTTAAAGAAATGCTCTTTGTAAGATTGCAAATCCCGCAGGTTGCACAGTGGAAAAGGAAGAACAAGATCACAACCAAAATATGATAGTGTTTGCCCTGCTGGGTGCATGTAAATGTGTTAATCCTAACACACAGCAATGTGCATGCTGCACTGCACAGGCCAGAATAAGCTTTAACATGATGACTCTCGCTATGTAATAGCTTCAGGGATCAGTGGGCTACAGGAAGCTCTTCTGTGGGTAAATGGAGATAAAACAAGCGAGGGGGAGGAGAGCGAGAAGATCCTGACTCCAGTCAGTCACAGGATTAACCTTAGTCAGGCTGATAGTCACTTTGGGAAACCCCTGGGATATATCACCAGTCAGCCTGTGATGTACTGCAGAAACATCCACCCACATCACGGTGTGTGTGAAAGGCAGCATGAATGGGCAGGAGGGAGGAATGGTGGGAAAGAAGGAGAGAAAGAGAGCGAGAGATTTGCCTGTAATGCTATGCTATGTTGTTTCCTCTAATAGGCCTGGCTGTCCTCTTGGATGTGGTCCATGTCTTTGCGGTGCAGTAATCTGTGCTCTGTGAAGCAACACAAACAGAGTCATTAGAAAACACCACAGCTATTTATCTGACTAGTGCAGTCCTGGGGGGGTTGGGGTGTTTCAGGGGAATATAGGTACACATACATAATGCTCATCTGTTATATGCCTTGTTAAAGTGTGATTAATAGGGCATAATCCATGCATTAAAGAATAGATAATGTGGCCTCATTAGGTTTTACATTTCTCAGTGATGGGTTTTGTTGTGTTTCGAGCCATTAGGAAATATTTCCTCCCAGTATCCTACGGTGGCACGCAGCCAGACGGTGTTTGAGCAGACACTTTAATGCCGTCTTTTATTTACTTTCTTTTCTTATCCTCTTTCTTTGCTCTTCTTTCCCTCTGCTTGCCCAGGCGCTGAGTCATTCGGCTTGTTCTCCTGTGTCATAAACGGAGAGGAGCGGGACCAGAGTCACAGAGCGGTATACAGGTGAGGAAGAAGTGCACAATCATCATCATCATCATCATCTGAACCCACTGACCTCCAACACTGGTTTTGCGTTCTCGTGATGACACAGTTGATTTTGCTGGGACAATACTCTGAAATTCAATATATTTCATTACAAAATTGTGACATTGCAAAACAAGGGACACAAAACTGACTGGGATATTAAGCTACATTTTATTCTGCTGTAATCATCACAAATGACTCTGTTCGTCTATCAGTTTCACAAGGTGTAATATTTGCAATTTCACATTCCAGCAAGCCAGATTTGTGGCAAAAATGATTTGCAGCTGAGAAATAAACTCCCACACATAAACTCCTACGCTCATTTTGCACAGTCACACTTTGATGTTATCGAACTTTTAGGTATTATGTCGTTGTTGTATGAAATCGTGAACACATATCGCATATCAAATCGTATGTTGAGATAAGAGTATTGTCAGGGGTTCAGTTGTTGGGGCAGAAAACGCTCGACTTCCGCGTGTTGCCCCAGTAACAGTCACACTCCAGTTGGCACTGTAAAGCTGCAGCTGCTACACAAGACCTCAGGCTGATAAAAGCGTGGAGCGAGAGTGGAGGCACGGGAGATGGTGGGGGGTTGCAAGAGGCAGAAAAAAATAGCAACGCAGCCATGTGAACGCCGGCAACATCTTTCACTCTGTGTCAGATCAAGTGGCGTGGCAGGATGTTTCAGTGACCAGGAAGAAAGACGCCCATACAGCGCCGAAAGCAGGAGATCTCATACGGTTCAATAGGGGTCTTTATGTATATTAATGCATATTCTTATAATGTACATACAGTTCTAGGCACAGATGGAAATGTGTGGGCGTTTCAATTTGTCTGTATGAACTGACTCTCAGATGTACATTTCCATGGTCTGTCCGCCAGCGTTAAGCCCGCTGTGCGATAAAAATTGTCTTTGTTGGGTGAAATTGTTGGGTGATCTTACATTTACCAATTTAAATATTTTACCGTCCATTGAAGGATTACGTTTTGCTTTTGTGGGTTGAGAAAATTCTCTGACCCTTGGCCTTTTCAAATCCACTGGATGAACTACAAGAAAAATGATGGTCAAGCTAAAAACAAAGTTGTTTTTTTGGTTCCTGAAATGTTGACATAAGAGGTCTGGTTTTTACCTGGCAGCAGTCATGTTACCTTTTACTTATTTCAAAAGTTATGTTTTTATTTATCATTTTCATCTCCTGAAGCAATAATTAATTTTACTATGTCTTAAATTATTTCCATGTTGCACATCCCAAACAGGTGGTTGTGCATTTTCTCCTGCCCTCAGAAATCAGGATCGCTTAATCCCATCTTCCACTGATCAAGAAATCCTAATAGCATTGATTTCCTATGATGTTGTAATATTTGTGTTCAGAGGTCGGCATACAAAATAATGCCTACATTTTTTTTTTATTATTAGTAGTAGTAGTAATTGTAAAGATATCAATGAAACTGAAACAGTGAGACACTACTAGACACTATTCTGTAATGGGAGAATTTTCCCCAAGACTGCTGTCAGGATGTCTCCTCAATTTATTGTGAACTGTCTATTTATTAATTTAAAAAAAAAAAATTGTGTTTAGGTATCTGTGTAACTTTATGTAACTTGAGGAACAGGGGACACTTTGTAGGTCACTTTGTAGGGGACTTTGTAGGCTGATTGGTCATTTTACCCAATATGTGACAATAGGATCATGTCTGTGTCACTGGATGATCCTCGGTCAGTGCACATCCTAAAGCTTTGGCATACAGTATGTTGAATAATGTAATTACCGATAGCTAGTATTATCCAAAGTATGAATACAGACCTAAATGTAAAGTCAGTCCTGCTGTATATTGCATGACGTGTTGACCTATAACTTCTGAACACATTCTTTTTTTTAACTATCTGCTTTAATTTTTCCATAACAGTGTTCATTTTGTGTATTTCTATCTCTTTTTTTTATTTTAAAGTGTCTTTGAGTATCAAGAAAAACACCTAATGCCTCACAGAGAGATCTTTGTCACTGAAAGTGTTGTTCCAAAGAGTGCCTTTTTTGGTCTTGTTTACCAGTCAAATAGACATGTGGCATTAAAATAAATATATAATCTAGAGCATGGGCATGCATACCAGACAGAGTTATCTGCCTTGTATGATGGTTTTGGTGATTATCTTCTTGTCACATATTGGGTAAAGTCACAAATGGGCCAAGCTCACAAAAAGTGTGTGTAGGTCTTTGAATCCTCCCCATAATGAGATCTTAAAGGCTTGTGTCGGCGGTCGTGACAGGTTTGTCCCCCGACATGACGATGAGCTGGAGCTGGAGGTGGATGACCCACTGCTGGTGGAGGTCCAGGCAGAGGATTACTGGTACGAGGGCTACAACATGCGCACTGGTGCCCGCGGCATCTTCCCTGCTTACTACGCCATAGAAGTGTCCAAAGAGACCGAGACCTATAAAGGTACTGACACAAACAGGCTTATTTACCACAAAGATTAATTCTTAGATTTCTTAGGTTCATGAATTCAACCATAATGATGCTGAGTGGAAAATACAGAATGGTAAGTTCATCTTTGCTGTTCCATTGAAAAAATATTTTAAAGCCTTTATTATTACATGGCTAAGTACAGTTAAAAAAAACCTGGCTGCTGACTATCACATTGCAGCTCCAAGAGCCTTCATCAGGGTGCAGAGGGAATGATTTCCATTTGCCACCTATAGCCGTATCCTCCTCCTCCTTTTTTGGCAATTGGAATGCTGAGTGAGACTATAGATGAGTCACAACAAAACATGCATGTTGCTAAAATTTCTGGGTTTGTTCTTAGGTCTTATGTAGTTTAGCTTAAAACTTTCTCCACTCCTTAGGAAAGCTAAAGGGTCATTAACTGCCACTGATGACCTTTATCATGAGAGTAGAAACCCAGCAAAAGTGTCTTACCTGACATAAATACCTGAATAATAATATCATTCTTTCATTTGTTTTGTCGGATTGAGTCTTTTTATCTTTCATAGCTAAAATGTTTTTGAATGTTGTCTGTGGCACCGTCCTCCATCACTGAGCGGTTGAAAATGCAAATAGGTGGAAAGGGTTGGTGGTGGCTGGGGAGTGTGTCATAACACCCCATTGGGCCCAGTTTGTACCAGAACAGAGCACAGGCAAGGAAGTGGGTTTTTGAAGCCGCAAACCTCCACCAAGTAATTGTTGAAACATACAGTAGGTATTGATTAAAAACCCCATCAACCTCAGATATATGTCATTTTGTGCTGCAAAACACTAACAATTGTACTTAGCTTGCCCCTTCAAGTTAGCTATTATAAATCCATCCTGGCTTTTGGTGTCTGAGTGAATTAATTACTCCATTTCTATATTTTTTGTCTTTTTCTACAGTGAAGAACAGTGAATGGATGGATAGATACCGTATGAAGTTCCTGGGCTCAGTCCAAGTGCCCTATCACAAAGGGAATGATGTTCTGTGTGCAGCTATGCAGAAGGTATGGGGCCCACATTTCCTGTGCTCACATGTGTGTGTGTGTGTGTGTGTGTGTGTGTGTGTGTGTGTGCATGCTCACACAAATGTAACATAACATAACAAATGTAACTACTGAGGCAATGAAGTGAAACACGCGACACAAACACATTACCAACTACCACCCCTAACACAAAAATAAATCAGGAGCACAGATGTGGTGGGATGTAAAAATAACACAAAGGAAACACAGTTGCTGTGTTTCACTTGATCTAACCATCTCCCTCTGTGCTTTTTAGACTTTTAAATTTGATGAGACTTCTCTGTCTGTTATTTTCCTGGCCGCCAGATTGCCACCAACAGAAGGATGACAGTTCAGTACAACCCGCCGTCGTCTTGTATCCTGGAAATCAGTGTGAAAGGCATCAAGCTCCTGGTTCAGGATGACTACTATGCCTGTGACAGGGTAAGACTGTCTTATGCTCTGTGTCCTCCTCTGTTGCAAATTCAGAGGATGTTGTTATTAATAAAACATGTCATCCTCACATCAGAACCTGCTGTATTGTAAAGACATGTTGCCCCTGTGTGGCCATTTAGAGGTACTGCAAAAAGAGGACACCAAACCTGTGTTGTCTTACAAATTAAACAAATTAAAGCAGCTTTACAACTACGTAACATTCTGATGTATAGACAGGCATTTATAAGTGTTTGTTTGAGATCATTTTGACAAGGATAAATTGCTGCTTAACTTTAATATCATACATTTACTCTGTCCCTCTCTGTCTCTGTTCCCCCTGTGTTTGTCCATCTCTGTTCACAGAGTAATGAGTGCAGTCACTTTTTTCAGCTAAAGAACGTCTCCTTCTGCGGCTATCACCCGAAAAACAGCAAGTGAGTAAATACAGAGAGCAATGAGCTCTACCTCCAGCAAGGAATGTTTTTGTTTTTTTGTTGTTTATTTGTGTTGCACACAGGATCATTTTTAAGCTGCATATCTGTACCTGAAAGCTTCAGTGAGGTTACATGCCAACTTACTGATTTATTCCCATGTTATGCTGCTGAGTTTTGAAGAAGCTCCAATTTAAACTTAATAATGCAAGCAGATATGAATGGGGCCAGCCAGAGTATGTAGCTTCAAAATCATTTCAGCATTTTGCAGATGTAATTGACTTATATAGGTAAGAAAGCTCAAGTAATTATATGTAATTTTAAGTAAGTAAATGTATTTTATTTCTAAGGCAGATGTCAATACATAACTTGTGTCAAAAATTCAGTTTTTCAGTTTTGCATCCTTTATTGAGACAGCATAGAAATGTCTGCAGTTTATTTTTACAAATTCTGAATGTTCCTTTGGCCTGGGAAGGAAAATAAATATGTGCCAAATCACATGCATGCATGCACGGGAGGGCAGTTTTAATTAACCAAGAATACATAGAAATACAAGAAGCACTGGCAGCAGAGCTGGTCACCCTCTAAATAATTGAAGCAACAGATCAGTGACAAAAGAATTAAAACTGTTCAACTAGTCTACAACAAAGCTCTCTAAGAACTGTATTTATTCTCCCTGCCAGTGTTTATTTGGGGATAATGACTGGGTCACTGCACATTTTCCTGATTATTACATGACTGCTTCAAATATTTGTAATTCGGCATGAAATAATTACTTTATTCACTCATTACTTTACTTTTTTTATTATTATTATTACAAACTAAAATAATGTACAAGCTGCCATCATAAAAAGTTAATGAGGGCTATAGCCATATCATAACATTTAGGCAATCATAACATTTACCTTCATCCTCTAACCAGCCATGAAAAAATGTGATTTCCAACTAAATGAAACATAAAAATGAGAAAAATCTTAGCTTAGTATTCCTCTGCAGTAACCAAGCAGTGACATGTTTTTGGCACAAGATGACACTAATTAACTTGATCAGAAATCAACAAAATTATACTGAATTTGTGCTATACTTTGAATTGAATCAAATGTGAAATAGCAGTCCAGGATTCAGAAATAACAGAGTTCAAAATGCGTCCAGGCTAGTCAGAATTAAACTTTAATAAAAGTCATTCTAAAAAAAAAAAAAAACATAATTATCAGACTCATTGACCGTCCTTTTTGGGTGTCTTATTTGTCTCACTTGGCTTCCTTGCAGGTATTTTGGCTTTATTACGAAGCACCCAGCAGACCAGAGATTTGCCTGCCATGTGTTTGTCTCTGAAAACTCAACCAAACCTCTGGCAGAGTCAGTAGGGTGAGTTAAACTTCAGGCATCTAGTACATTCCCTACCCATCGCTTTGCCATTTCTTTTCAGAACAAGTAATAGTGTAGAAATGATTTAAATATATCTTTCCATCTCCTTGCAGGAAAGCCTTCCAGTTGTACTATAAAGAGTTTGTGGAGTTTTCATGCCCGACAGAGGATATCTACCTGGAATAGCGCTGCCCTGCCTTCCAACACAGCCCTGTACAGTACACTGTATCATAACATAATGTTGCATGAAGGACCAACATATCTCAAAAAGAAAGAAAAAAAAATTAAATTAATACATCCGACAAAATCAGAAGAAGAAGATGGATACAGCATCAGAATTCTCTGGTCGAAACTGCAGGAAGGAAAGAAAATGAGCCAAAAGAATCAGAGCTGACACCACGTAGTGTCATGAGGAAATAATATGCAAAACAGAGCCAGTGATGAGGTGGTGATCTCAGGCTGTCCATGGAAAGCACAACCGTCATATCACCACGGCCTTTGAGAGTGTTTGTTAGCCTGTAGCTTAGTCTTAGTGGCTGCGATGCTGGAATCCCAGGAGTCGTTGTGGATTGCACTGCCTTGTTCTCGTCTGCTAAATCAAGGTGCTGTTTCAGAAGTGACAGTCATCCGAGGGTTGGATCAATTAACACATGATGAGTTTGCTGTGAATTTTTTCAGCACATAGGTGAGGGAGCTGTATATTAAAAAAAAAAAAAATGAATAAAGCCCTCACACTGAAATGTAAACTAACTACAAAACTCAGTGTAGATACAGTGTCTTGTGTCCCTTTAGCACACCTCAAAATTATGGCAATGTCCACCGGGTTCACTGGCAGCGTCCGCCTTTGTTCTCAAAGAAAAAAATCCACCCTTAAACACTTGAACACTGTTAAGCTATTGGCCATTTGGAAGATTATTTTGTTTTTTGGTAAATTTTCATTGTTTATTCTTGCTTATTTTATTTTACCTTTATTGTGCCAGGAAGTCCCATTGAGATTACAAATTTCTTCCCAAGGTAGCAGCCATACAAAATCACAAAATCTAGCTTATGCAACATTATATACAAAAATTCACTACACAAGAAAGACAACTATTCAAACCCAGTGGCATCTCAAGAAAAACAGCTACATGCCTCCATCACCACATGCTTTATGATGCCCTTAAATTCCTCAGTGGATATAAGTGTTTCCAATTTTAGATCTTTTTGCAAATTAATCCATGACCAAGGTGTATAGTAGGTAAATGCAGTTTTTCCCTGGTACGTCAAAACCCAGGGTACATTAAAAAAAAAGCAACCACCTAGAGGAGCATAGCTGGTAACCATCAGAGCTGAGACAGAGGGGGGTACAGAGGTAAGCTGGATGTTTACCCAGTATCGCTTTACAGATAAAAAGGTACCAGGGCTGTGAGTGCTCACTGATGTCCAATCCATCAAATCATAAAGAAGGCAATGGCCAAGGCTCCGTAAGATGGAGGAGGCTGCATGCATGTACAATATGTCATTGTAAATCGCAATCACAAACAGTTTAATTGGTTTAATAAGTGTCCATGCATAGACAAAGTGATGTCACGTCAAGATATTTCTACTGAGAAGAAAATGTCTGAACAATCAAAAATATCAATAGTAAACATCAGTTTCTTTGGGTCATCATAATCAAAGGGATTCTTTCTTGAACCCCCATTTTGAACCAACATTCAATATAAAATACAACTGAAACTTCTTTTCCTACATGTACCCTGTTCCATTCAAAGTCCCCAGCTGAGATATCCGACCTCTGCAAATTAATCTCAGAAAATCTGGCATTCAGAGATCTTGTCCAAACTTCCAACTCACCATACTGACATGAAGGGCAGTTTCACTGCATTTTTCCTTGCAGGAAGGTGTAATTTCCAACCTCCTACTCTGAATGGAATGCAGGATGATAACCCCCTTTTCTGGGGATTGATGAATCACTCTGGGAAATGTGTGAAATCACAGGCATAGCAATAGAAAAGGCAGGTTGATGGAAAATGGGTACACCAAAAAAGGTAATAACAATGTAAGAGTATCTGAGGGTGGATTTTTTTTTTTCTTCAAGCTTTTTTGACAGCTTATATTGGTATCATAGTGCTAAGCTAAATGGCCTCCAACATTTGTCCAGTAAAGCTTTAGTTCTCAGTTCCCTCTCTAATCCCAGGCAGGCTCTATTTCTCTACTTTGGGCTCCACTGAGCTATGAAACAGAAACAAGGTGTTTAAAGCCAGGAAAAAAAAGATTAAAGCTTTAGCAGTAAAATATGAGGTCAGATATAAAGAATCTCCTTCATAAGGCATTAGCAGAAATTCTGTCCTTGTAGTTTTCATATCCCAAATATTGGAGGTTCAATGAGGCCATGATAAGATATTGATATGGTTCAGCCTCGGTACAGTACAGAGGTGCTGACAAGGGAGCAAAAACAAGACTTTGGTGTCTTCAGATCTTCACTAGTAGTGCCTCTTTTTCTTACCATCTGATCATTGTGAGTTTCCTGAATGAACATTATCACAATATTTTCAGCAACTGCCATTGAGTGTGTGTTGAATTTTGAGTTTGAATGCAAATTCTGTTCTTGTAGGAGTATATTTGATGTGGCTCATGCTCAGCAGAGATATGTATGATTTCTCCACTGCAGTAGAGTAATGTGCTGTACCCAGGCTGCAGTAGGCCACCATGTGTTTCTATTGTATTTTCTTGACAGTCCAGAATGACTTAGGTAGAGAAAAGTGCAATAATGCTGCAGCTAAATGTATCTAATACCAGTGTGAATGTCAGAGAATATGAAGACAGAGTTAAAACATAAACAGTGGAAAACCCCAATAGATTATGGCAGGAATTTGAAATGGAAAAAACAGAAGTGCTGATGACATTGTGAGCCGATGAGAAAGTGCAGAGCAATCCTAATTTGAACATGCACAGTGGTTTTGTTTGCATAAATAGAGGAAGAACTAAGAACTGGGTAGTTAGTATGCGCAGTGAAAGCCACTGTGGCACCAAACTCCGAGCTGGGCCCGTGCCCACAGGGAGTGCAAAACACCCAACCAGTTGTTAACAAAAGTGCCATCAACTTGAAGAAAATAAAATGTAAAATAATAATGTAAAGTAAAGGAATATCAAATTACAACTAACTGCTGATGCAGGTACATGTGTGGTGGGGATCAGTCAGACTACATCTTATCACATTGTATCTGATGTTTATCAGTTTGCGAGTCCTTGGCACCAAAAAGGTTGAGAAACACTGCTCTAAATCACAGTTGGAATAGAAAGGGCATCTATCATGTCCCGTAGTGCAGGCCAGCATGGGTTCAGCACAGCTCTTCTGCAGTGGATAAAAAACAGTAAAGACAATTTAGCAAGTGACTGAGTGGTTTGACAAAAGGGGGCTTCCTACATCATTTATTATAAGCTAACACTGATTTGTAACAACTTATTTCATTTTGATCTATATTTAACAAGATAGAATGTCTGTAAAAGAAGGATTTGTGAATGAAGGGTGTGGAGTTTGTCAGTTCAGCCATCTCACTAGTCCCACTGTTTGTTCCTTTCAAAAGAAAACCTTGAACAAAACACAACCAAGTTGTGTTGTCGTTGAGTAAAGCCATTGTGTTCTCATCAAGAGGTCAACACGAATTTTTATACGAGTTCCCTTCTCATAAGCAAATCAGGCTGGGAGCAGAAAATGTACTGTAGTGGGGGCTATACAAAGGGTGTACAGACAGGCCATATATAAATAAATAATTTAACTGTAACTACAAAAATGACATTGTATTGATTCAATATGTAGTATGTGAAATTTCTCTTATTTTGGAATTTTTTTAGGTGTGAATTATTCTTTATTTAAAAATTTTAATGCAGAACTTGTGGTGTCCTGTCGTTATTATGCCATTATATGCTTACACACTTTCACACACAACAGTTTGTGTAACTGTACTTGTGAGGACGTTCATTAACAACATTCAGTCCCCAACGTAACCTAATCCTTACTGTAATCTTAACTCTGAACCTAAATCCTCACCCTAAACTTGCACAAACAGGGACAGAAACAGAATACAGGGCACAGATTTATTCATGTATTTTTATTTTTTTTATCAGGCTGAAGGTGATCTTCCTTCTGAGGCAGAAAAGTGTTGCTTCCTTGCTTCAGGTTCTGTGGTGTCTCTGTTAGTAGTATTCATCCTCCAGACTGGGCTGATAAAGCTGTCGTTGTTGTTGTTGAGGCTTGTTGTTGTAGGCAGGCAAATCAACAGGGATGGGCTCAACACCATAATCTGGAAACACAACCACACATGCACACGCAACACACGCAACTACATGAAACCTTCTTGCACTGGATAATGTAATAACTGCAGCATAAAGTCATAAATAACTGGTCATGCAGTGTATCTCTTGAAAATCCTGTTAACCAATTCTTGGATGATATATTTCATTTTGTAATTAACCAGGATTATATAATGATATATAATGATATAATGATATTTTTAACTGAGAATTGGTAACATTTTATGATGACCTCATTCCAACACATTAACATGTATTTTAATGGCAGTGTGTTGGAAGTGTTGGAAGTTCACAATTTAACATGATAAAAATGTCTCTAAAATATATGATGTACATACATTTTACATAAATAAAGTATTTATAATGGCTTAGCAACACAATTTTAATGAATTCATTGAATGGTGGGTAACACTGTTGTAAATACACTATGTATTCAGGAGATTTTCATCATGTACCTATATACTTAGTATATATATACACACACACACACAGTACAGGCCAAAAGTTTGGACACACCTTCTCATTCAACGCGTTTTCTTTATTTTCATGACTATTTACATTGTAGATTCTAACTGAAGGAATCAAAACTATGAATGAACACATATGGAGTTATGTACTTAACAAAAAAAGGTGTTAAGTAAGTTTTTTTTTTCTTTTCTTTTTTTTTTTTTTTTCTTCCATTATCAGGGTGTATTTACATGATCAATTGCTACAGGGCTGACATTGTGGATTTGTTTTCTTTCATCTTTACTTGTATCATTGCCTTACCATCAAACAGGCTGACATGCTCTTTAAGGGGGTTGGGGTCAAACAGCATTTTTAACTCAGCTGTGCCCTCTTCAGCTCTGCTGGAGGACAAAATGTGCACTGGATGAAATTTACATCACAGCCATATTGAGGATAAATACTTCAGGCCTCAGTGTGTGTGTTAATACCTGTTCCATAAAGATGCAGACAGACCTCGACCAATCAGAAGGGAGATGAGGATGAGGAGAGTTGATGTCTGTCTTCTGATCCTGGGAGACGACATGGTAAATAACATCATGTCCACAACTGATAGAGCTGTCTTTCAAATCTATCAATCTATCAATCAGTCAAAATCTTTCAATTCAAATCTACTATCTTGTAAAGGGATTTGGCTGCCACAAATTGTTTGATACTGCTGTCATGGAAATCTATGCAGATGTGGTTCTTGAGATGCAGCAAGCTGTTGTGTTGTCATGGCAATGGCATTATTTGAATGAATGTTCCAGTAGCAGTCACATTTTACTGTATGCAAATTAAACATTTGTTGATCTTCCACCTGATCATTCTCAATGATGGTGCAACCTGATTTGTTAGGACCAGAGCTGGCCCAAGGCCAATGGAGCGTCTACTTAGGGCCCCATGGCCACTAGGGGGCCCCCAAGAGTGCTTAAATTGTCTCTTGATTTTTTTTTTTTTTTTTTTTTTTTTTTTTTTATATTACGTCAATGGTAATCATCTGCAAATATTAATGGGCTGTTCATATGACTATCTGGATCAATCAATTCCTGCTGCCTCCTGTACATAGTTACACAGCTTTATATCCTTGAACCATTATTGTTATCACAATTTCCCTTGTTCATTTCATGTCATTATTTAGTTATTTATTTAATATTGTCTGGTTTTTTTTCTTCTTTTTTTTTCACTGTTCCATTTATTTGTTTATTAGATTTAAGATTTAATTTCAGATTAAAAATCATAGAGACTTGAGGCAGCTCGGGTGAATCCCATGAGCAGACCGCATACTGCAGGGATGCTCAAATAGTTCAGGCCAGGAGCTACTTTTGGTAAATGAGAGGAGGGCCAGGGGCCAGTGGATAAAATGATCCATAAACTATAGTTACATTTTAACTTCTTTCCTACATTATGCAGAGCTGGCAGCAGAAGCAAAACAGTGTGGCTGGAGCACCAAAGTCTATCAGGTAGAAGTGGGCCTGCTGGGTTAGGCAGGACTCCATGGACAGGCTCCATCCATCAGATCAGTCTCAGAGGCAGCTGAAAGAAGCAGCCAGCAGACATGGCTCAAGTGAAAAGACTCCTTGCTGGGCTCCAAGAACATCAACATAACATCAAGAGATCAAAAAAAAAACAAAAAAAACAGCATGGGTGGTTGGTAGGGCAGGCTAGGGTGCCAGAATCCACCGTTGAATCCTCCAGAGATGTAGGGGGCTACTGAGTGAAACACAGAGGATGGAGGGTGGCTGCTTGAGAACCCCCACCTGTTTCGTTATTCCTTTTAAATTTTATTTTTGCTAAAATGTATGTCTAAGCCATCAGCATCACAATCATATATATTTGCTGCAACACATGGAACTACGTACAATGGCATGGCATCTAGTGCAGCCAATGTTATGATACCATGAGACATTTCCATGGAGCATAATAAAACATTATGCCATCAAATATCAGCACAGTCTGGCATGTCTACCACAAAAGGAAAGACAGTCATGAAAATCTGATCTGAGAAATACAGGACTGACTTTGTCAATACCATCGATGGCCTTGAAAATTAAATCACACAGATCTGTGCATACTAAATTAGACTGTGCCCTTGGGATAAAAATAACTTCAAAACAGGTTCAGGACATTCGGAGGACGTACAGAGATGTGACTGAAAAACAGGTGATTAAACTCCTGAGTGACTGCAAAGATTCTGCACTGCCGGATGAGCAAAAACATGCAGCCTGTAATCGAACGGACAAAAAAAATGCATGTGTTCTCAAAATGTTGACAAAAGAATTTCTCAAATTGGAAGGTCAGTGATGAATTGGAGAATACTGCAGACTTAAATAGCTTATAACAAACATTTTTCTAGCCAGATAGTGAGTTGAACAGGTCATACACAAGTTTAAAAGCTGGAAGAAGTTTTGTTTTGTCAGGCTTGTTGTTTTTATTGTATTTTTCTGTTAATGACTGAAAATGTTTGTCCTTTGACAAAGCTGCTATACAGCTTTACATGAGTGGTATTCACAATAATGACACTGTATGTACTTTATTCATGCATACATTATAACATAGAGAATTGAAATTCAAAAAAGAGATACACTTTACATTAAAATAAAATGAATATTAGCTTCGATTAATACCTTTTTTTCTACAGTTGACACAAAAGTCAAAATCTTTCAGTTCAAATCTACTATTCTTTAGTTTGTACATTACACAATATCAGTTCCATTGAGTGCCATGCATCAGATAAGTGCATGCATACATTCACATATGGGATACTTCAGTGGATGTTCCTTTAGAGAGGATGCTTGATGCTGTTATAACTGCAATGCCTAAATTATACAGACAGATGTGAGGATATTAAGTAAGGTGCCAGTCTTTCCAGCTCACCTCTGGGTGGCCCACCCCACCTCGCAGCATGAACCACTCAGCAGCCACCTGTGTCATTCAGGTGACCTCAGATCAGCTTGGGCCTGTCTAACTGAAGACAGAGATACATTATTCATAGACTGCCACCATCTGGCATTTCAGTGCAGCTTGCCACCTTAGCATTACCCTGTCAAAGATGTGCATGCATGAGGTCAGTTTATTTGCTTGATGTATTACAATTACCATCAAAATAAAATGTTCAGTCCAAACTGTGGAATAAAGGTTTGAGATGATGTTACCTGATACAGAAGATAGTTTTAGATATTATTCCAGCATATTACTCCTTTTCTCTGATAGTTCACAGTGGAGACAAAAAGATAGAGACAGGCAGATGTGACACAGGTCCCAGACCAGTTGCCAAATGGACCACTGGGATGCCACAGATGCTCTTTAAATATTGCACAGGGAATGTTTTCTCAAACACGGCAGGAAACAAGAGGCTTTAGCTGGTGTATGAATTCACAGTGCAGCAGCTACTTGTTTGAAGAGCAAACAGTGAACTCCTCTTAAGGCCAAGGAGAATGGTGATACAGTGCAGTTCAGCTTTCTACCACTTGATGGCACTAGTGTCAAGTCTACAGTGTGTCAAGGTTACACAATGTAACAGGCTTTCCCACTAATACTTTTACAAGTCCCAGTTCGGATAAAAAGGTCAAATTGCTGAGTGAAATCAGAGCACATTAATAACTCCCATCTGTGTCAGATACCACAGAATGAGAAGTCAAATAACTTCACTGTGAGAGTTTCTCCTGTGGAGCTCTTGGTCCTCTGTCACAATTATACTGTTTAACATCATAACCTCACTCTGCAGTTTGAATACCTCCTACTCCCCCTACCTGTCTACCTTACTCCTATCACTTTCTCTGTCGCTGCATGTCTGTTTCTAGCTGGCTCCCCTCACTCCATTACCATCTGTCACAGTTTTTCAGAGTGCAAGTTAGCTAGCTGGCAAAGAAGTAACCCTGATTTTAAAAAAATAAATAAATGAATGAATGACAGCATATTGCATAAATGGCAATAACTTCTTTTTTAATCAGCCATAACCATAAAATTTATAACTACGGACCTCCCTTTGGAGCTCCGTAGTTATAAATATGCCCATGTCCAATATACCCATACAGTGTAACACATAGAATATACCCATGTCCAAATCCTTATTCTCGGTTTAGAAATCTGAGCCCACAGTTTACAAACCATGCTTTTGTATTCTTATTATCTGTGCCCTTGGATTACAAATCCATGCCCACAGATTTGTAAACCATGTCCACAAATTCTCAATTCATACCCATGGATTTATAAACCGTGCCCTCCGAAATCCAGTCTTTTTTCCTCAGCTGACTGCAGGGGGGTCCCATGGGGCTCAGTAAGCCGGAAAAAATTCATGCAAAGATACACACTCTGGGGTTGTTGGAGTTCAGTGACTACTAGTGTTATGCAGAGTTGTGCATCCTTGTGGAGAAATGCAGCCGCCCTTGTTTACCCGCACCTTAATCTGCTGAAACCCCTGCCTGGACATTTTTCAAACTATTGAGCCTTTGGAGAAATGTGTGTTTGTTTTCAGGATATCAGGCAGTCAGACTAGGCCTAAAGGGTTTTCGGTCCAATGAGATATTTTTCGGACCATGTCTGAGAAGGCTCAAAGCCTGTGTCAGACATGCAAAACAGCTGAACTGGACCCATAAAGTCATGTAATGTATACCCTGCTTAAAGGACAAACATTCTCTCATGGTTGGTGTTTTTGTTCATTTCCTGCATGATTTTATTGTTTCAGTCCATCATCACCATACTGGTCATGATGGACTGGCCACCTGTCCAGGGTGTCTTCCTGCCTTCCCCACAATGACTGCTGGGATAGGCTCCAGTAAAACATGACAATAACTATAATAACTGCCTTAGAAAGTGAATGAATGAAAGCCTGAATCAACTATACTGTTTCTATATGTGTTGAAAGCATCTTGCTTTGGTTTGTGTGTTGACTGGGTTGTGACTGGGAGGTCCTAACATAACCACAGAGGAGAGTAGTGTTGCATTATGGGTGAAAGATTTCTAGGATCAAACTAAGCCCTCTCTGTTGTCTTGTCTCAGCTCTTGCCCTGTTCCTGGATGTGTGCAGTAATATCAGTCAGTGAGCAGAACTTGTGTCACACTGCAAACACTGTAGAAATTTAATTGGTAGAACCACCGCCACCTTTTGTTGGCCTTTCTGTCATAGCAACAGCTGTACAGGTTCATCTCATATCACCTCATCGGCAGAATAACTTTATTGAAACTTCCACTGAGACAAAACAAGCACCTTGCCGTTTGCTGGATCTCTGTGTGTCTCGGTGTCACGGTGTGCACACAAAATTAATTAAAATCATATGCGTGCTGCTACAGTTATTTAAAAATAATTGGTAGCTAATTCATATCTCAGGCTAATGTTAATATTCTAATCCTAATTAGCTGCCTACCAAAGACAACATTTTTAAAGATTTGAATCAAAATCAAGAGCCACAAGATTATTTTCACGATTCATTTATGTTCTCGTGAAAACAGAACATGTTTCCATTAGCCGTGCATCAGTTCTCCTGAACAAACTCTTGTGCCTACACAGTCACATCAGCTGAACCTGTAGAGCTGTTGCCATGGCGAGGTGAACCACCCGGAAACACTATGTTCTGCCAGAAATCAAAGTCCCATGCAGGTTCCACTCATTCATGTTTTAACACTGTTAGTGTTCTGATGCAACTTTGAAAATATGAATCTTGGCTTCGCATTCACAGTGATGGATCACCTTTAACAACCAAAGTAGAAGTCTTTGAGTTGTTTTTATGCTCCTTGGACCTGAATAGGAGTGAATGAGGAGTCTGAGAAGTGTGTTAGAGCTGATTTAAAGGTCTCTTTAATTGTAGTAGTTGTAAAAAATTAATAAATCAGCATTAAGCACAGGAATAATCATTTTAAAAAATGAAATCATGCTGAAACAGTCCTTTAAAATGACCCGTGTCCCCTTCCTGCCCCCTGACTCTGGGCTCTGCAGCAAAGGTGTGCTTGCCCTGTAGTGGCTCATCTGGGCGTGAAGCAGGTGATATCACCTCCTGGCCCATCGCCCTGCGTGTCAGCTGCATAATTACTCCTTCTGTATGTACTGCCGGGCCTCACAGGCAGTTGCCAACAGCTGCTGTGCCCATTTCAGTGCAAAAGCATGGCTTCTTTAAGACTGCTGTCAAGCCATGCGTGTTGCTCACTGAACAAACACAGCTCTGTTTATACTATGTGTTAAGTGGGCTGAAATATGTGGTCAGCAACATTTCCTCTCATTTCTGCTGGTATTTATCAACTTGTCTATGAATGCACCATGTTTTGATACAAACATAATACTATTTGTATTATTTCCATGTGTACTCTCTAGAGTCAACTCTCTGCCTGATTTATAGAGGTAAACAAAACCGTTTATATGTCGCTGAAATTCAGGCTGACTGAAAAAATCAAAAAGCATTAAAAAAAATTAACATTTTTGTCAGTTAATATTCTCCATGCCACACATACAAATATTAAGAGAAAGGGAAGAGATGTGGTTCAGGTCTCTGTGTGCCATGTTCATTCTTATCACTGGAACGTAGAAACAGAGTATTCATAGCCTAAATATATGGCTTCAGCTGCTGCTATGGGAATTATAGCACAGGAGGGAGGAAAGGCATAAAACACACTCCCTTGTGTCCGGAGGATTCCATAGATCAGAGGGGTGACAGCGTTTTCTTGTAAATTCCTCCAGCAGCTCCAATGTAATAAATCTTCCACCTAATTCCTTTATGAGGAGTGTGTGTGTGTGTGTGTGTGTGTGTGAGAGAGAGAGAGAGACAGAGAGAGAGAGAGACGTAAAGTTCAAAAAGGGAAATGCTAGACAGACAGTTGAACGTTTCCACAGGTGGCTCGTAAGCTACAGTGTAACACACACGTTCACATGGACACACATGTATGTTCTGCAGATCACATGCTTTGCTCCTACCGCCTTCACAAAGTGTCAGTGTTAAATGCATTAGGTGTTAGAAAGACTAAAATACCCCAGCGCTGGGAGGATGGAGGCATGGAGGCATGGAGGCTTTACCACCGAACAACTTCAGCAGGCAGTAAAACAGCCAGTTGATAGGAAGGTCACAGGAAAAGGCCTGCCTCGCTGTCGGCTGTTTGTCTAAGCGGCGCAGCCATCAGACTCCTCCGTCGTCTAAATGGTATTAAGTGTTCCTACGCAGAGAGGCTGTTAAACTCCACAACAGGCTGTGTTTTCAGAAGTAACAGTTTCAGACCAGTGCATGCTGACATCATCTCGCTCACATGTTTTATGAGAGGTGACATCTCTGTTGAAACACAGCTATGCAAATATGAAGGTGAATTGGAACCACAGAGCACTCATACTTGAACAATACAGCCAGTATAAAGTCAACAGCAGGTGGACAGGCCTGCGTTTATCTCTGACACTTCACCAGTGGTGGAAAGAGCACAACACATCGCTACTAAGGTAAACTACTGTTACTATGCTGATATTTTTATTACGTAGAAGTAGCAGTACTGCTGTAAAAATCGGCTTAAGTAAAAGTAAAAAGTAGCTCATTTTAAATGTACTCGGAGTAAATGTGACTGAGTTAATTTTTTCAACCTGATCTCACAGAAATCCGTGAAGTGAGCACGACCTCTTAACAACGCATTGCGTGCTCCTGGCACATAACCTGTTATAATTACGTCTGGCCACCACAGAAACAGCGTCCACTGAAAGTCAATTAGGATCCGTGTCGTATGGCCACCACGCAAACGCTGTCCACTGAAAGTCAATTTCACGTGGGTGGTAGTTCATAGATCCCGGAAGTGCAAATTTAATCAAAATAAAATAATAAAATAAAAAATAAAAAATCGCCAGTTTTCTAGACTAGACCTACCATATTGACCCGCATAAAAGACGACCCTGATTTTAAGATGACCCCTCTTTTTCAAGACCATTTTTTGGAAAATAGGCTACTTTTTATATGGACAAAATCTTGTTTGAATAAAAAAGCCACCGGCCTGCATCAGGCGGGTCGGTCGCGGCACCGGCTGGTACCGCGCCCACCCGGTCAGGTCTGCGGGATCTGACAGGTGAGCGGTCAGTGCCGCGGTCGGCCCGCCTGGTGCTATGGCCGGTAGGAGTAGTATCTAACATGGAAGGGCGCAAGCCAGTAATTTCGCCTAGGGCGGCACATAGGCAGAACCGCCACTGTATAGTTTATAATGTCATCATTTTCATATTTTTCTAGTCCACAAAAATCACATTTTAAGCCATTTTGAAATCAATGAACGAAATTTTATTTTAATCTGAAAAACACCGGCGTTACCAAGGCAACGCGCTTCATGCTACCTGGTGACTCCCGGCTTCTCGGCTTCAAAGACGTCACGCCGTGGGTGGTGGTTCATAGATCCCGGAAGTGCAAATTTAATCGGTATTCTGAAAAAAAGGTCTGATTATTAGCCATAACGTTGTAACCACCCAAGGCAGACTTACCACGAGCTATGAGGATGTGTAACGATGGCATGTGTCCACAAGTCCCGTATAATATCAACTTTATTTTAAGAAAACACGTTTTATTTGCGATATCATATCACGGAGAAGCACTACATTACCCATAATCCTAGTGTTTATCAGCGACGTGTCTGAATCGACAGCTTTCATCAATAAAGTCAATAAAATCTAATCAAGTGCATGAAAGTTGATAATGTGCTGATATGTTACGCCATTGAACACAACCCTTTCAGTCAGCGAAACAGAGCGGGTGGACAAACCGTCGGAACACGTCAAAAATAGCACTAAAGATTTATATAGTCTATATATATATTTTTTTTTTCATAACACATCTTTACTCGTGGTATAAACATAGGCTACATGTTAAGGTTATGCTTTTGCTGTTGAAAAACTACCGTATGTATGGTTTTTAAACCTAAATTCACAATGTTTATCCTAACCCGGAAGAGGGGTACCAGAACTACAATTCGTGCAGAGTTGCAACACACAGAGCTTTCCTGCGCCATAGCTTTTGTAGTTCTAACATGTTATGTCTATTATATGAAGTGGTGATCACTAATTTTGCAATCTTAATCAAAGTTTTTGGGTGTGGGAAGAACGCCTGAATGGTCAGATTTTAATTTTTTTTTTCTTAAGATAGTGAAATCATGTTTTTTCCATGTTTTGACACTAGTCGGTGGCGCCCCCTATTGGTTTGCCATCGGACATGATAGTAGAGGTCAAGAGCTTTCCAAAAATGTTGACCCCATGTCTGTGCCATTTTTTGTTGCTGCACTGTAAGCCTTTAAAAGTGTCTCAGGTGGCCATATTAAGTTAATGGGAAAATCTGAAATATGAAACATTGAGTATTTTATGGGGAAAAAAAGCTTTGAAATGGTCCAAATTGAAAAGTATGACTGTGTATATGACTAACATCAATATTCTAAATAAATTTGGCCATTACATACCCCCTTAAAGAAGTTTGACTGATTTTATCAAGCTTGGCCCTAAAAGAGGTCTGCAGATGTATACCTGAGACAGCCTTGACTTGGAGCATGATGAAAATCAAACTTTGTCACAGAACAACAATGAAGACATCGTTTGAAAGGTCTTGACCTATGGAGTAACATATCTCAGTGTGAGACCAGTGGGCAGTTCCTGCTCCCCACAAGTGCCCTTAGAACCTTGCACCTGAGACACTTTTAAAGGCTTACAGTGCAGCAACAAAAAATGGCACAGACATGGGGTCAACATTTTTGGAAAGCTCTTGACCTCTACTATCATGTCCGATGGCAAACCAATAGGGGGCGCCACCGACTAGTGTCAAAACATGGAAAAAACATGATTTCACTATCTTAAGAAAAAAAAAATTAAAATCTGACCATTCAGGCGTTCTTCCCACACCCAAAAACTTTGATTAAGATTGCAAAATTAGTGATCACCACTTCATATAATAGACATAACATGTTAGAACTACAAAAGCTATGGCGCAGGAAAGCTCTGTGTGTTGCAACTCTGCACGAATTGTAGTTCTGGTACCCCTCTTCCGGGTTAGGATAAACATTGTGAATTTAGGTTTAAAAACCATACATACGGTAGTTTTTCAACAGCAAAAGCATAACCTTAACATGTAGCCTATGTTTATACCACGAGTAAAGATGTGTTATGAAAAAAAAAAAATATATATAGACTATATAAATCTTTAGTGCTATTTTTGACGTGTTCCGACGGTTTGTCCACCCGCTCTGTTTTGCTGACTGAAAGGGTTGTGTTCAATGGCGTAACATATCAGCACATTATCAACTTTCATGCACTTGATTAGATTTTATTGACTTTATTGATGAAAGCTGTCGATTCAGACACGTCGCTGATAAACACTAGGATTATGGGTAATGTAGTGCTTCTCCGTGATATGATATCGCAAATAAAACGTGTTTTCTTAAAATAAAGTTGATATTATACGGGACTTGTGGACACATGCCATCGTTACACATCCTCATAGCTCGTGGTAAGTCTGCCTTGGGTGGTTACAACGTTATGGCTAATAATCAGACCTTTTTTTCAGAATACCGATTAAATTTGCACTTCCGGGATCTATGAACCACCACCCACGGCGTGACGTCTTTGAAGCCGAGAAGCCGGGAGTCACCAGGTAGCATGAAGCGCGTTGCCTTGGTAACGCCGGTGTTTTTCAGATTAAAATAAAATTTCGTTCATTGATTTCAAAATGGCTTAAAATGTGATTTTTGTGGACTAGAAAAATATGAAAATGATGACATTATAAACTATACAGTGGCGGTTCTGCCTATGTGCCGCCCTAGGCGAAATTACTGGCTTGCGCCCTTCCATGTTAGATACTACTCCTACCGGCCATAGCACCAGGCGGGCCGACCGCGGCACTGACCGCTCACCTGTCAGATCCCGCAGACCTGACCGGGTGGGCGCGGTACCAGCCGGTGCCGCGACCGACCCGCCTGATGCAGGCCGGTGGCTTTTTTATTCAAACAAGATTTTGTCCATATAAAAAGTAGCCTATTTTCCAAAAAATGGTCTTGAAAAAGAGGGGTCATCTTAAAATCAGGGTCGTCTTTTATGCGGGTCAATATGGTAGGTCTAGTCTAGAAAACTGGCGATTTTTTATTTTTTATTTTATTATTTTATTTTGATTAAATTTGCACTTCCGGGATCTATGAACTACCACCCACGTGAAATTGACTTTCAGTGGACAGCGTTTGCGTGGTGGCCATACGACACGGATCCTAATTGACTTTCAGTGGACGCTGTTTCTGTGGTGGCCAGACGTAATTATAACAGGTTATGTGCCAGGAGCACGCAATGCGTTGTTAAGAGGTCGTGCTCATTTCACGGATTTCTGTGAGATCAGGTTGAATTTTTTAGGTGTGATCTTTTCCGTGCAGTTATGAAAGAATGAAAGAACACGGTTCAAACTAGATTCTTTTTAAGGTGCACTGTGCAAATTTGCAGAGGGTTGATTGAAGTGAGGACCCTGTAGACCCTGCACAAACGTGGAATAAGCACATGGTATGATGGCTGAGTCTACATGGTTCTCATTGTCTGTGCCAACCCACTGTTATTATCTCCTTTTTTCCGCCCACGCATATTCCACGTTTTTGCCAGTTGAGCCTAAATGGCCCTCGCTTCCATCAACAATCAATTTTTCATTGAGCACCTTTTATTGTAAATTTGGGAAGCGCTCATTGTGAAAGGTTCCACAATATGTCATTGATCATTTGCACTCTATAATGGATATGATTTGAAATGTAGTGACAGACTTAAGTAAAAGTGAAATGACCAACTTTAAAAAAAAAAATGCTCCAAGAAGTGCAAATAAACAAAAAAGCTACTCAATCACAGTAACATGAGGCAATGTAATTAGTTACTTCCACTTCTGCACTTTACATACATGCATATTTTTATTTATTTGTGAACATGTAGAGCATTCCGGCGTTCAGTCCACACGCAAGATAAGTTCTCAAAAAAAAAAAAAAAAAAAAAAAAAAAATCTGTTTACCATGCACTACCCAACAAAATAAAGGTGTGCAGGTGTGAACCAGAACTTGTTAACCGCTGGCAGGCCTTTCTGCTTTGCTTCCCAGAGGCTGGGACAGAGTCAGCTCAATGAGCCGCTGTTGAGCTGCTAATGTTTGACTGGAATGAAAGCACTCATATTATTTTTTTTTTCTCTCCTAACCACAAACAGAAAATACTAAACCTGAGATATAAACGCTTTAACAGTACATTGGGCCGGGCTGCGAGAAGCCTGGCACCAAAATCCTTGCTGTGATGCTTTGTCCAGTGCACTTGCTACAGCTTCAGCATACAGCAGTCAATAAAGAGTCATCTAATCTCCTGTGTTTTCTTAAGTACACCTCATAATGTGGATAGCTAACACCATGCACTTGCACATTTACTTCAAGTGTGAAAATTGCTCAAAGAAGATGGTGCATCATTATCTGTGCTAACGTCTGTTCTCTCAGTGTGCCTTATTGTTATCTGTATCCCTCCTCTGCTGCTGTGACGATCCAGTTTCCCCTTGGCAATCATTACATGTCCATCTGATCTATTCTAATCTAATCTAATCCAATTCAAAGTACTCTGAATATCCTCAGGAAGTTATGAATCAAGCTTCCCAGTGGCTTCCCAGTAAGTAGTTTTCCACAGCAGGTCTGTTTCCAATCAAAAATGAATGGGGTTCCCATCCTGGATGAGCATTAGTGGCAAGGAAAGAGCTGTTTGATCTCCACCATGTATGGACACTGGAAACAAATCCTCTCCCAACATTTGTGAGATGAGCACAGACTCCACATGACATGAAAAGATTACGTGACAACAACATGAACCGGACATGTCTACCGTATGTTTTCACTGAAAATTAATCTTCCCTCCCACTGCTGCCAATGGTTGTGAATTGAACCAGGGCCATCGGAGTTAAGGGTAAATATCTCCACGCATCTGCACCCCTGACCTCCAAACCCTTACTTTCCACTGTGTTATTTCAATGTCATGCTATCTCTTGTCTCTTGTCATGCTTGCTCTACCTAATCCTCATCTGAGCACCTTATTAGCAACTTGATACATCACATTCATTTTAAAAGAGTCCAGAATACTAGATCCTTCGAAGAAACAAAAACTATATTTTCAAGTAAGTTTGCATGTAGGGAATAATTGTCGGTTCCCTTGGTGCTTTGTCTTCATTGAGCTCTTGTGTTTATACCCAAACACAATAATGTCCAAGGCTTCCCAGAGGCAAGCAGAAACCTAATACAATCTAACAAGACATTCCTGTGGTTTATCTTCTTCGTTGACTCAGTTTTGGTTTTTAATAAGAAACAAGAATGAAACAACAGAGCTTTGTTCAACCAAATGAAGGGCACATTATAGAGGTTTTTAGGTTTTACCCCCCTCCAGAACTAGGTCTCAAACCGTCCTTTGACTTTGCTGAAAGTTGCTTTCATGGAGCCTATAGACAATAGATCCCTCCCACCTTTGCATGCCCATGTGAGAGGATATATGTCAGTGCTGTAACATCATACTCAAAAGTATCACTTCTGTTCTCCACAGGTCACATTCCTTTGTAATGGTGGACGATGTGTGAATGGGTTCACCCCCCATTACTGAGCAACTGTATGTGTGTGTGTGTGTGTGTGTATATGTGCATGAAGGTAGGGAGGGTGTCATCAGAGACCCAGTGAGAGAGAAAGACAGAGGGAAAAGTAAAAGAAAGAGAAGGATAGAAGGGAAAACTGAAAAGAAAGGAAAGAGGGAAAAAAGCGAGGTCCAACGACACGGGGTGGCATGTGGGATGGCTCATCCTTCCCATCATACACATTCCTGACTGACACACTCACAAAGCGCCATTGTACTCAATTGGATCTGACTCATATCCTCTCTGCTACCTATAAGCTAATACACACACACACACACACACATACACACACACACATGCACACAAACAGACATACAATGACTTGCCCCAGTGGGGATAATAAAGATTTCTCCACTCTCTCTACTGTACTCTCCCCTCACATTTGGCCTTGAGCCACCTCCATTGTGTGGAGCTGTGGGATGACAGTTTCAATACTACCTGTAAATGATTATGTGTCGTACAGTGAGCTGTGAACTTCAAAAGACGAGATGAGAGGAGGGAGGACGGATGAATAGTGATATAGTGTTGCTTTGCTGTTATGTGACCTGTGGTCAAAGGGGACAAAATACAGACTTTGCTCAAGGTCTGCGTATGTACGTGAGTGTGTGTGTGTGTGTGTGTGTGTGTGTGTGTGTGTGTGTGCGGCTTACTACTCTTTCTCTTGAGTCCTCACACCTGTTAAGTCTTCACACCTGACAGTCCTCAGCAGCTACAGTGAATGCCTTCAAAATCCTGAAAAATAAACTTCCACCTTTGCATCTGTTATAATAAAAAAGAGCAAATGATCCTGCTCTATACTTATTATTTTTATGTATGTAGATAGATAGATAGATAGATAGATAGATAGATAGATAGATAGATAGATAGATAGATAGATAGATAGATAAGTAGGGCAAAGGGGGCGGAAACTCACTACAATACACACACTTTTCCTGCTCTTAGATTCCCATCTACACCTGACATTTTTAGACTGCCAGGGAGCAAAATGGGGAGGGGGAATGTCTACCTTCTATTTTTATTGCACTGCCATGATGTCAGCTGCTTTGAGTTTAAAATATCTGCTTTTCCTCTCTGCCAACAGACTGTAAAAAATGCAGTTGTGCAACATGAAGAGAATGGTAGCGACGCTTAGCTGCAACCTGAAGGTAGGTATCCAGATGGGTTTTGTCCTGTTATAGCACAGTTACTATAATTTTCAGTAGTTTTACACATGAAAGCACATTATATTGAGCTGGGTCTGTGCTACATTTTGAATAATGCTGGTGTCTTTTTTCCTCCCATGCCTGTCAGGCGAGATCTTGAAGGTGTTTTGACTCATTCCCATCACAAACCAGCAGGGAGAGCTCATGTATTGGCACAACACTGTGGAGTGGAGCGTTCGCTTTCCAACACATCCAGGTGCACACGTCCCCAAATTAACAATGAAAAGTGTTCTTTGTGGACAACGTCAAATAACTCAAGTTCAAAGCAAACAAGAGAAAGCCAACAGAGTGTAACCTGTTATTTTCTTCTCATCCCATTAACAATTAGATAGGCGCAGAGAGAGAGTTTTGCCCCACAGTAAAGTGAATAAAAGGGGCAGGTGGAGGGAGTGTTGCACCCGCAGAGTAAAACGCCCCCGGGCCAGAGGTGTGTGTCCTCTAAATGGGACAAGGGAGAAAAATCCCCAAATTCCCCCTGTGAATGGCACTGAGTAATTAATCTCCAGCAGGGGTTTGCCCTCGCCGCTGACACATGAGTGACATGCAGTCCATGTGTGTACTTATAGGTGTATTTGTGTGTGTGTGTGTGTGTGTGTGTGTGTGTGTACAGAGAGAGAAAGAGACAGAGAGAGAGAGAGAAAGGTTTGATTGCTTTTTCCCCTGGGCCTGCTCCATCATGTCCTCTTCTTCTTTTGATGTTTCCCCTTTCTTCTCTCTCTTCTCTTCTTCCTCTTTTCTCCTTGCTGCCTGCTGTGCTCAGTGTCCTATTATCTTCACTGCTGTTTAGTCTTTTCTGATGCAAAACGCACCATGAATGTGTGCATGCCAAGTTAACTGACGGTAAACTGAAATGAATAAACATAGATGTGTATGAAAGGCAGCATAATTTACCTTTTAGGAATCCTGCCTTTATGTAGTATTTTCTAATACTACTTCGTAACCAAATAGTTCACCCCAAAATAAAAACTAGTCATGTCAGGTGGTTAATGTTGCTATAGGAAAACCAAACATACAGGCATACAACAGTTAGGCCCCATAATTCAATCTCAGCGTTCTTCCAACTATTAAAGTTACCAAGGCATCTTTTTATCTACTTTATTTTGGAATACGGATGTCAATAGTTGGTCAAACGTCCATTTTTTGTGCCACATTTTCATTTGATCGCTTCCCTGTTAACTAGCTTGACTAGCTCGGTTGACGATGGTGTTGGGGCACTTCCAAAAATCAATCATTTGTTGTGTTCGCTGCTGTTGTGAAACCTTAGTGAGTCTCACACATAAAAATGTAAAGTTACTACATCTGTATTTCCATTAAAAAAATAAGCTGAAAAAATCAGAAAATGCCATTTTAATTTCCCCAAACAACTTGTGCACCAAAATTGCAGTGTTTTGCTGCGAGACAATTGCAGTCTGGATCTAGAAGTCCAATATGTCTCTAATACATTTTCCTCACTGACAGTGCTTCGCTTGAAAGCAAATTTACATTTTATGCTGAACTATTCCTTTAACCCGTGAAAGGACAATGGAGTTTGGAAGTGTTTTTGTGGATGTCATTGATAGATAGACAGATATATAGATATATAGATAGATGTCAACAGCTTCTATACATTCTTGGGGGGTTTCACAATACTGGTTTGAGCAGACACTGCTTTTCCTTTTGAGAGATGAGACATTTTGTTTCCACAACTCTAATCACTCAAGCGGTACAGATAATTCAGATAATTCCCATCAATAAGCAGATGCATGCATCCCAGAATAACGGCTACATAGTAGAGGGACCATACTTTGAGAGGCAGCTATTTGTGTGCAACAGTAAGTGTGTGTTAGTGCAGCAGAGGGAGGGGGGGTGTTGGCCAGGAAGCAGGCCACATTAATGATAACCACACTTATGTAAAGCTCCGTATTTATAGAGTCAGCTGGGCTTCAGACGGCCACAGTCGGAAAGTCCACAAACCACCAGCTTGGAGTCTAATCCACTCACACACACACACACACACACACACACACACACACACACATGTGGACACACACAAGCACACATGCATGCACACACCTACACAAACACACAGATGTTATATGCCTACGTTACATGACAAAAGATACAAAAGAGAGCAAACAGAGTCTTTACATTTCTGTTACTCATCGATCTTGGTCTCTACATAATATGCTTTGAATTTTCTCCCAACAACAGCACTTAGCTAACACAATGCCCTAAAACACAAACAACATGCATTACAATAGACCGTTTTATGCACTGAAGTACAGTAGTCATAGGTAATGGTTTTATACCACAGAGATGAATCCTAGAATTGCTAGAGCCAAGGCTTCAGTGGGCTTTATGTTTGTCAAGGATTTTGAGTATACAGTTATTGTAAAATACAAAGAACAAGAAGTAATTGAAACAAAAATTTCTAGTCCTGTAAAGAAGTAAAATCAACTTGTTTACAGTTACTATAAAAATAAGCTTAAAATATCCCTCAAGTCATGCTGGTTTTAGTGTGTTTGGTCATTTTTATCTATCCTCATGTTTGTTTGTTTGTTTGTTTGTTTTTCAGCACACCAGGGAAATCTTCTCTTTGCACGCCTGCATCTTTGCATCAGGAATATCTGATTATGTGGTTTGTCTAAATAACTTCAATTAACAGTTTCTCACCATGTGTCTCTATAACCATTATATACAGTGTATCTACTTTTTTAGGACTTTTTAGGAATTTTGTTTCTTTTGCTGATGGAGTTTTGGAGTTTTTTTTTTTTGTTTTTGCCCCATTCTGTTTGTGTGTTCATTAGCAGGATATCTCAGAATGTTTCAAATGGATCTTTGTGAAAGTTTGGTCGTGGGGCAAGTAAGACCTTTTTCACACCGACTGGTTAAAGTGGGGCGTGGCAATGGGTGTGACTTTACCTAAAAATGCATGTAGTTTTCAAATGGATTCATGGAACACCATGAAACTTTGTGGAGAGGCTGCTCATGTGGCACAGAAGAGTTGATTCTCTTTTAATGTGGATTGGCCAGAGAGGGGTGTGGCGGTGGGCATGATGAGCTTTTGCTGAATATCCAACATGTTGAACTGGCATATCTTGACAATTACATAGTGCTGGTGGAAAATGCACTTTCCTGAGTGCTTTCTATATTTTCTTCTAAATTTGTTGTGTAAGGGTTTGAACTCACCAGTTTTATTGTATAAATGAATGAATGAATTCAACAGTTTTTAAATCATAATATGGTGTGCACATTTGCATATGGGCTGGAGACAAAGCTTTGCTGGAGGTTGAGTTTAAGTGAGAAATGAATTCAAGGACTTTGATAACTGGGGTCATTTAATGCATTTTGTGTAAGTGATGAAAAATCCTTCAGAGTTTGGGTCACATTAAGTATTGTTCTGTTAACTGTCAAAATCTGTGGAAAATGTAAACTTAGCATTTAGAAATGCTGTAACCAAACTGTGACCATAAACTAACCTTTTCATGTTACATTTCACAAGAAAGCAGTGAAAAGAGTGTTTTTAATTCATGCATTTGTCACAGAATTCTTTCACAGTGAAGGAAAGTAATGTTCACATTTGTCTCCAGCACATATGATCTGTATTTCAGAATTTGAGCTCATTTGACAAGACTTTATCCTGCGTTGCCACGCATCAGGGATGGACTGTTACAGCCTGGTATCTTTGACCTGACAGTGACTTTGCAATGACTTCAGACTCTCCCTACCATATTTACCAGAGCTACATCTGTGTTTAGAGAGCTGCCAGGGCAACTACACACACATATATACACACAGCATCAACACTGACAAAGACTGGTGCTAAATACTCAGCACACCACTGCACATCTGTATGTGTATACGTCATCAAGAGCACACAGATAAATATGTGCTGTATTCCTGTAAAGAGGCCATGGGAAAGAAATAAAGCATAAGTCTATGGGGGCTGGCAAGATGTACAAGGCATAAACATTATCAGTGACAGATTACTGAGGCAAAGGAAGCGTCTGTCTGTGGATAATATGGCGCAAGGCCATCAAGGATGCAACCTGATCCAAGCTCTCCCGTTATGCATCCATCCTAAATCTTTCCTGAACCAGTTCCTCTTTTTATAGGTTACCATTGCATTACAGATCAGAGATCCAGAAAAGCTCATTTGTATTTCTTCTCATATAGCCATGCAAGAAGAAATGCCAATTTCTTCCCATATTCCTACACAACAAGCAAACATTTTGTCACGATCATTGATGCAGGCACCGCTTGTGCCAGTCACTAACAAGATGCATTGTCCCTCCAAGTTCTATTAAAACTGGGCCGGACATGTTGACGCTATGGCCTATTTTTTGGCATCTTTGCCTTTATTTGACGGTCAATGGTGGAAGGAGATAGGAAAAAGAAAATTGTAAATTATAGACTACACAGGTTCCAGGCCAGAGTTCAACAGTGGTCTCTGCAGTATGGGAGCCACAATGTGAGGCCAGCTCAAAACCAGGGGACTCCAGCAAAGTTGTTTCTCCTCAATTAAACGCATAATTGTAACTGTGCTATCTCTACCATAGGGCCACAGTCACTTTTCTGTTATCTTATGAGACTATTTGTGTGAGGAAAAGAGATTAAGGTTAGGGTGAGGCTTTGGGATGGGCAACGCAGTGCTACAAACTTCAGCCTTGTTCATCAAGGAATAACAAATGTCCCGTTCTCGCTGAGGTCCTCTTGTTGCAGCTCCAAGGCTGCAAAGGGAGACAAATCCCTCACTACTACCCACCCACTCCTGCACTCTTGATTGAGTGGGGAACAAAACATCTCAGTAGTACATATACATTCATAGATTTATGACTGAGCTTGAATAGTGTGTTTGCACTTTGTATCAGAGCAAAAAGGATCGATATCACCATTAGCAAGATAGTAAGGGAAAAAATGTGCCATAGAGTATCAAGTACATATTTCATCTGATTAAAGAAGTCCACTGTGGAGCATGGTGGCAGGCAGATTTATAAAGCTGGTTTCTGGAAATGTTCCACACACGGCTAAAGAGCTGAGGTTTGACTTTAGTGCTATAATATCTCCTGCCCTTTACTCATTTTTGGTTGAGGCAAACCTTTCAGTGAAAATGTATTTTTGATACTAAACTTGAACAGATTACTATTTTTGCAGTGCTCCAGTTTTGGAAGAAGTTATAGGTTCAAAAGTTTAGAAAGCGGGAAGCAAAGGAACCACATCCATCCCGCATGTTCATAGTGCTGATACTAAGAGGATTTTATCTTGTCAGCCATGACACCCCCTCAGAGGGATACAGGATGCTGCCACAGTGGGGGGTCCTCGTAATTGGCCCAATGGTTCCTGATGATGGAAGAGGATTTCTGGGGTGTGGGGGATTTTTTGGCCCATTCTGTGGAGGCAAATCTACCAGAAATACAATAAAATGTTAAAAACTGCACACCCTACTGTGCGTGCAAGCTTAAAAGCCATCACATCGTATCACAATCTCACTGTAAACAGCGTGGGTGACAAGCAGCTGGTTTGTCTGTGTGTGTGTGTGTGTGTGTGTGTGTGTTCATTTGTTCGTTTGTGCATTAATGCTTGCATGCTTGTGTGTGCATATTATTGCATGCTCAAGTACAGTACATCCACACAGCACTCAGCGGATGAAGAGGAACTCTATGTTGTGTGCTGCCGTCTTTGCTGACAGAGACCGCTCGCTGACAGAGATTGTTGGCAAATCTCTGACAGGCATATCCACATCCTACAAACGGCGGTTTAAAACTGAGCTCACTCTTCTGTTCCTCTGTCCCTTTTATCTTTACCAGTCCTCTGATTCCCTCTTCCTGTCTCTTTGGGTTTCATGGTTAAAATGGCTGCACAGCAACATTTGGCTCTTGCAAGCCAGACTGCAGTGATATAAACAGAAAGCAGAGCCATTTAGGTTTTAGCATGAAATGCTTTGATTACAAAGTTTAACGGTGAGGGAAACAGGGAGGCTGTATGATTTTAACATGCTAGGTATGAAAGAAAAATTCACTCTTGGACTCGTAAAATATTATATATCATCTTCAAGTCTAAGTAAAAGTTTATTTACAGCCCTAGATCACTGGTAACCATCTCAAAGGGCTTTGCAGACCCACAAATTTACAACAAACAAAACAGGGCGACACCACCCCGACAGAGTGGAAAAAATAGGTGGAGGTGGGGAGAGTTTTTCAAGGCTAGAATACTTTATGTAGAGTCAGGCCTTACTCAAAACATATGTCGTATGTATATTGTATTGTATTCACATTGTATTCTGGACAATTTTCTGCTTCTGTGTCTAGAGATATTGGTCTCTGTGCCTCTTCCACGAAGCATTTCTCCCTGTATGATTGTATAAGATTGGTGCAAATCTCTAGAAAGAAGCTCTTCCTCTTTGTTTTTGAGGGACTGACAGGAAAACGTGACATTCACCATTGATGTTTTCTGTTATCACTCCACTGTAGCTGCCAGAACTATCTTAATGTCACATCATGTCACATTGACTGTGTTTGGTTAGTTATCCACAGGAATAAGAAAAATACACCAGACAACAAAGTGGGACAAGAAATGCTGTGTACATCATCAATAGCTATTTGTAACATTGTTAAAGTGTTTTGGAGTGAGTTAAGATGTAATTAAACAATCAGATTTTTTTACTAAAAAGTATTGATTATGGACTGAATACTGATGTAGGTCGAGGTCATGATGGGGGAAGTTAAGACAAATAGATAAACAGAATCATCAGTATAGTCAAAACACTCTGAAAGGCAATCACCTCATCAGCACTACACAGATGCACGTGCATTTTGCAGTACACTGCTGACTATATGGACTTCCCAACAACATATTTCTTGTCTGTTGTTCAAGGTTCTCAGGAGTCAGTCAGCAGGATGCGTGCACACTGACATGATGGGGAAAGCATCTATTGGAGCTCATTTTTGTCCCCAAGAGAATGAATAGCCACTTGTTCCACCACCATCCATAATCTTGTTTAGTAGAGTCCATGAGACGTGTCCACAAGCCTTTTCCACACCATAAATCTGGTTTTACAGCTGGGATCTCCATTCAGTCCTCTGCATGGTTTTAACAATTCATAGTTGGTTGCATAAGCGTAGAGAATCTACTAGTCTACTGTGTGTGTGTGTGTGTGTATGTGTGTGTGTGTGTGTGTGTTTTCTTTGTGTACATGAAACTCAGACATATATGTTAAAGCTCAAGGCCTTTTGAAGTTTCCCAACTCTCCATGCTTGTGCAGGTTTGTACCAATATGTGATCAGTTATGCAAGTGATGAAAGAAATCAGAAATCACTCAGTGCACTGCATGCTGTGTGGTACCTTGAACAGAACTACAGGACTATAAAGCCATGGTATTGAACTCTGAAGGGTTTTGGTCCCAAGGACGCGCCAAGCCAACGCAAAGCACGATAGCAAGCACATACACTGACGTATATAACACAATAGAAACTTGAATGAAAGTAGACGCTTCCTGTGAACCACAAGGACAAACGAACAGAGTAAAGAAAAAAATCACTAAAGGTGTTTTGTGTCTCCTTCGCTATCTCTCCCTGTTTGTAGCTTACGGTTCATCTCTGTTTCATGGCTATGTTTTCCTCCCTCTCTCTTTCTCTCGCTCTCTCTCTCTCTCTCTCTCTCTCTCTCTCTCTCTCTCTCCCTCTCCCTCTCTCTCTCTCCCTCTCCCTCTCCCTCTCTCTCTCTCCCTCTCACTCGCTTGCTCGCTCGCTCTCTCTGCGTCTCTCACTCCTCGTCTCAGTGGGTGGTGTGCTGCAGTGGCAGCCGGGCAGAGGATGAGGATAGGTAGTGAAGAGCTGTCCTGCAGCCTGGCACCTAGCAGATTCAAGCTGCCGTTAGTTCAAACACACAGACAAACACGCTGCCCCCAGCCTCTAGGACAAACACAAAGACTCTGCAAAGACAAAGTCAGCCTTTCTCAGTTCCTCTCTCTCTCTCCCTCCTTCTCTTTGCAGAGTTTTAAGGCCAGGGGCGTCTCTGTGGTGTATCCCCCCTTCTACCATTTATTTTATTTATCTATCTCTCTCTCTGTCTCTCTCTCTCTCTCTCCAATTTATTTCTGTAAAATCTAGTGTACATGTCTTCAGGTGCAATGCCTGGTAAATATAATAAGATTTTTTAACCTGTATTTGTTTTTTGTTAAAACACAAATCTTATGATGTTAAATCTAGCTTGAGATTACGTGCTGTCCTGGCATAACAAAGACACACTAAATAACCAAACATGGACAATAACATGTGTAATTAATATAGTTTTGAGGGACTATTTCCTGTAGACCTCCATTTCTTACTGTAGGACTGATAGAAAGCAGCACATATATACAACATAGTGCAGCACTGACATGAAAACACTCATCTCAGCACATATTTCATATTATACAACAATGCGTGGCTCAAGAGGTAGGGTTCCATATTCGATTCCCAGCTCCTCCAGAGTGTGTCGAAGTGTCCTTGAGCAAGATACTGAACCCCTCACTGCTCCTGATGGACAGCTTGGCACCTTGCATGGTAGCCTCTGCCATCAGTGTGTGAATGTGTGAATGTGAGGCAAACACTGCAAA